>NW_028281163.1:10000-212500 GCF_059751285.1 Brachycentrus maculatus
TAAGTTTAATTTTTTATGTAATTTTAATTACTCCAAAATAATTACACAGAATTTTTTTATTATTAATTTATCATGAAATACACAACATGTTATATATTATGTACAAACTGGAAACGGTCGCTAAAAAAGGGGAAAACTTGAAGGTTTTCAGTCTCACGTTTCAAATTCTAGGATACAGGAGTGGAATGTATTTGAAGGGATACATATCGAGTAATTGTCACCCAGTTGCCTTTTGTATGCTGACGATGCTGTGCTTCTTACCGATAGCAGAGAAGACCTGTAGGCGTTGGTGACAAAGGTGTGTAATGTGTGCAAGGAAAGTGATTTTCTGATGAATATTGACAAATTTAAATGGTTTTCGGAAGAAATGAATATAGATCTGTATAAGCGACGCGATGGTCACAAATTTTGTAATCTTTGATTTACATTTAGTAAATAATATAAAATAATATGTTATTTACTAATTGTTCATGATTTAACATTGCTTTCTAATTAAAATTAAAATAAAAAAATAAAAAAACACGAAATAAGTAATTCCAAGAAGAAAAAAAAACTATTGTATCATTCATAATTATAAACAATAAACGATTAGTTTATGTATGCTCCAAGTACAAGAGCTTAATATTTTTTTGGAGGAGAAAAGCGTATCTAGTAATAAGATATCGCTCACTCCTTTCAAGAACGTCATAAATCAAAAAACTTGATTTTTCAGGAGAACGTTTAATGTTTAAAAATATAAAACAATGCATTAAAAATAAATATATAACCACTTATTGAACTTTTTATTATGCAACAGATTTTTTTAATTAAAATTTTTTTTAATTAAAAGTTTTTTTTTTCCATTTGAAAAATATTTGATATATTTGAAAATAAACAATTAATCAATACCTTTTCTTCAATATGCAAAAACAAAATTTTCTGCCCTGTAGCGAGTAAATATAAAGTTGAAAATATGCCTCTTTTGCTGGGAAACAGTACATTTTCAGGGCATTCCGAAAACACGCTCAACTGAAAATTGACGATTTTTGATTTATGACGTTCTTGAAAGAAGTGAGCGATATGTTAAAAGAAGAAATTTCTAGCAAATGAAATTAATTAAAATATTTATTGTTACATTATTTTATAAATAAAAATATTGTCAACTATTTTTGTGTAGGTACTTCAGAAAAATAATATTTTATAAAAATAAATAATTTCCACTTGGTGCTGTATCGGACAAAATACTGACATATCGACAAAAAAAGTATTTTTGAGAAGAAAGGGAAGAAGCTGTTTTTTGATGAAGAATATGTTTCGTTCGAAACCGATCTACATTATAATTAAGTAATAAAATAATTAAAACATGGGTTATTTTCTTAAGCTTTATAATTAAAAAAAAAAAATACTAAGCTTTTGAAGTAAATTAGAATGTTTCTTAACCCCTTTCCCCTAACTTACCCCCCCCCCCCACTACACTAACAGTACAGATAATTATTCATGCTTAGTTTATATTCAGGCCCAAGCATGGAAGCATCTTCCGAAACTATTCGTTAAAATAAATATAACATAAGCAGTAAAAAAAGTAAATGCCAAAACAATAAAAAAGTTTTTTTTTTTAAATTAATTTTTTTATAAAAAACACCACTATTCCTTAAAATCTATTGAGAAAGAAATCAACTTAAAAACAGTGGTATTTATTAAGTAAAAGTTTAATTAAAAATTGATAGATTTTACCAAAAAGTGCCTGCTACATCAATTAATGATTTTTTAAAACTTATTTATTCACTTATTATTTTTGGATTTATTGTACGTATAGCGAAGTATACGAATACTAATGGAGAGGTGGACGAATTTCGAGTTTCTACGGTACATACTGTCAGAGCAATACAATAGACAACGGATATATTAAATAGATTTCAACGTTTCTGAGCCATATTAATATCAATTATGAAGGAAATATTATATAAGACCTATTTCATCCCTTGAAGAAGGTTCTATTAACCTCAATCAGGCCCACTTTACAACAAATCAAGTAAACAGTAATATTACGCTGAACAATAACTGCGTGAAGAGGGTTTTAACCTTTCCCTTCCAGTGCTAAGATAAAAAATAAAAGTAGTCACTACATAAAAAAGAAATTGCGATTTTAAATTGGAAAAATATGGACATTCATAGCTAATCCCCTTAATTAATTATAAATGAAGTCAAAGATTAAAATAATTTAAATTTGTTTGCTGAAAACATTAGAAAACTATCTGGCAACGCTCACGGTACAAGCATAGGTCCACTCTTGTCGGAAGCCCAAAAGCTACTGCCAGATGATAATATTTGACAGACTTTAATGTTTCTGGGTTAAGGATTAAGGATGGATGGTTAGTAGTATATAATGTAAAGTCCTTGTAGACTTAGGATAAAGTATATTTGAATGTCCTCCTGGAGAACGAGATGTTTCGTAGAATTTTAACATAGAATCTCAACAAAGGAATCATTACGTAAAATTGTATATAACATAATGGAAAAACGAACGTATAACATGTTCTGTAAAATTAACTCGATGGTGAAATTTAAAAAAATCTTTTTGTTATTAATATTATATTACAATATTTAAAATAATATAACTGTAGATTTGGCATGATCAATATTTCAAATGTGTTTGAGGCATAAATATTACAATCGTGGGCAGATTAGTGAATTTTACACGTGTATAAGAGGATGTCCTCATGACTTAAATACATTTTTGTATCTTTGTATCAACTAAAACAGAGAATATATGTAATATGTATTTATATATATATATATATATATATATATATATATATATATATATATATATATATATATATATATATATATATATATATATATTTATATTTATATATATATATATATATATATATACATATATATATATATATATATATATATATATATATATATATATATATATATATATATATATATATATATATATATATATATATATATATATATATATATATATATATATATATATACATTTATATATATTTATATATATATATATATATATATATATATATATATATATATATATATATATATATATATATATATATATATATAAATATATATATATATATATATATATATATATATATATATATATATATATATATATATATATATATATATATATATATATATATATATAAAATTATGTTCTTTCAAGTTGTTTTTATTTTCCCTTGTATTTTATATTATGAACTTATATATCAAATGAAATTTAGAGGATTATACACTTCACCAGGTTTGGAATAAGGATAATTAAAAAAAAAACAATACATTGACAAATTAAATAATAATAATAACAGCTATATAGTGAAAGAAACTATCGACGTTCTTTGTTTCAGAATAGACTCTCCCAACAAGAATTAAGAGGAAAATAGTAAGCATTATATTAATTTGTCTGGCACTACATTTAGTAAACATCTATTTATTTTTGCAGAAGGCCAATTAAATTTAGCGACTCTAAAAGCTAATTGGCAAAAAGCTCAAAAGCTTTAAATAAACAATTTAATACCAAAACATTTCTTGATTCGTCTATCGCCCATTGTCTTTTGCAACAATTATATTTTAATGAATCCGTTCTTGTCCAGATATTGGAGTATTAATTTTGTAATATTTAACGCCGCCTTCTTTCAGAGGGTAGGATACATCGAAACAGATTTCATACAATATTTTTAAAATTTTATTTATTTAATATTGGTACAAAAATGTAAAATTTAAATTTTTAAGCAAGATATTTGTGCTTATAAAATATATTATATAATAATTGTTACGCCGTGCCTCTCCAAAAAAGAGATTTAGCTCTTGTGCTTGGAGAGGGACTTTCACTCAATGTTTTTTGATTTAAATTATTAAGGATACAATAGTATTTTTTTAATTGTATCTTTTTTTGGATTTTTTAAAATCTTTTTATTTTCCTATTAGCATTTGAAATAAATTATTTTTTTATATTTAATATTTTTTAATGATTGTATTTTCTGGTAGTCATACCAATGTGTGTAGAAGTTTTTACATAACATATAAAAACAATAACGTAGAAATCTAAAAAAATATGAATACAAAAAATTATAAATTGCAACATTTTGAAACAATAGAAAATCATAAAAAAACAGCAATAAACCTTTAGGTAATTTAATAAACATTATAAAAATGAATTAAACCTTTCCCTTATCGTCTATGTTACCACTGTTAAAAAAAATAAAAATAAATAAGAAGTACCTACCACCCTATCTTCATCCTTCAACGTCCCAAGAACATTTAAAAATTCAGACTTAGCTTCACATACGGTATTGTAAAATGATGCGGAATGCATCGAAATACGTGTCATAATACATTTTAAGATAGAGTGGTAATTTACCGATAAGATGTAAAATTAAAAATGTTATCGGGTTCAATAAGTAAAAATATTTCGAAAATCTTACCCTTCCATATCCAACCTGCATATTATACAAATAATAATTTACATAAAATCCTCGATAACTCAAAATCAAAAATAGATTTATTACAAAAAAGTGGTATTTATGAAATTTCGTGTGGAGATTGTGATAGAAAATATATAGGCCAAACTGCGAGAAATTTAAAGATTAGAATTAAAGAACATCATAGCGGTCTTGTTAGTAATTATTTTTCGGAATTTGCAAATCACATAATAGATACTAATCACTCATTTCACTCTCGTAAATTAAAATTATTACACCTTGTTCCATATAAAGGTCAAATTATGAATTATCTTTAAAATTTAGTTAATCTGATTTAATGTATAAAAAGTTTCTTATTTGATTAGATAAAAAACTATATTTGGTGCAGAATTCATAAAATATGAACTGCTTCTTTTACAACTAAAGCGGAATATTACAAATAAAACTTTTATTCAGAAAAAATATCAAAAGAAGTGTTAAAATTATATAAAAATACTTTATATTTTAAGCATTTTCATATAAATTCCTTATCATTATCATTATTTCTGAATAAACCTGTAATTTGTTATATTTTTTTATCAACTCTACGCAATATTTACTGTATTTCATTATTATGTACGAGTACCAGTTAACAAAATAAAAAAAGCCGTCAATGAATTTGAAACTTTCTTGACAATTCTTATTAAAGGTATCTATATTAATTTGCGTCAAAGACTCCCTTCTTAAAGTCGGGAGAGTGTCTTTGACATTTTGCTGATGATAGCTTCCAAAATACACTTCAACTTTTAAATTACTCCTTAAAAGACAAAATGACATAAACCTTTTAAAGCATTATTTATTTATTATTATATACATTTTAAAATGATCAACGCTTAAGGAAGGAAATTGATAACTAAGACTATGTTTACTTATTTCAATTAATTATTTTTCACAACATTTTGAGTGTGTCCAAATACTTTTTCTCAAAATCTGGATTATCTCCAATTACAAGAGTTATTTTCATATTATTTTTTTAACATCTCATCAAAGATGAAGAAGAATATGGAAGTCAAAGTTTTTTTCTGGAAAAAAAACAACAATAATAATATATATAATTATTTTTCATCGTACACAAAATTACAAATTACAAAAATGTGATTTTCCTAATGACTTAAGGAAAATGGAAGCAGATTACACAACTTAATATTAAATTATAATTTATATTTTAAGCATTAAAATTATGATTTTCCATTTTATAATTAAATATAACTTAGTTTTAAAATCTCTATAAATCTATTTATATTGAATGTTAAAATCGTCTGCTAAATTGTTTTTTTTTATGTACAAAACACACAAAAAAATTGTGTAGGTATATAAGGATCCGCAGTCCATCTTATATTCACATAAGTTTGAAAATGCGAAAACAAGGTAAAAAATTTGTCACAAATTATATTTTTATGTGTTTTTAAGAATAAAATACAACTTAGTAGACTCTAATAATCTGTGTTTGATTTCAACATTTAATATACAAATTAAAATACAGTTCTACAAATTAAATGCCAAATTTATAAACAGGTCGTACATCTTAATTGAATAATAATCAAAGTTCTTTTATATTATTTATTGATTCGGCATTAACTTTGTGGAATGACATGATTATTTTATTAAAATTTAACACTTGAATATACCACGTTAATGAGTTTTAGTTTCGAAAACATACAGATGTTTTCATCTTCTGGTACAAATTAAAACATTTTAAACAGTTTCAATTTGTACCAGAAGATGAAAACATCTGTAAGTTTTCGAAACTAGTCGTGTATATAAATAAAACTCAAGTGTTTAATTTTAATAAAATAAAGTTCTTTTGACGAAATAGGTATGTATAAATATTGTATTGAGTTTTTGATCTACTTTGAAACTACAAACCTCAATTTTTCATTTTTAATAGCCCTTTTTTACTAAGTTTCTTTTTTTTGACATTAAGGAAAATCAATACAGATCGTACAACGATAGTATAATTATGAAATTTTATATTTAAATTTAACTTAGTTACCACTAGTAAAAAAATCGGTATTTTCCAAGTAAAACTTAAATAAAAAATGGGTAGATGTTAACACACAGTCAATACCGAATCAATTAACACGTTAAACGTCATGGGGGGCACCGATGACCTCGCCTGTGTTGGACCGCAGCGCCATGGGGGGCACCAGTGACCTCAATCAAGAGCTATATTCAAAATGTTGTAACTATAGTACCCATCGTCAAATAAAAAAATTAAATTAACTTAATGCATTATAATATTAAAATACGTAAATTACCGAAATGTTTGAATATTTGCGTTTAACGTGTGAATTTTAATTTCAATTTATTTTTCTTAAAATGTATGCATTTATTTTTTTTAAATGCAGAGACCCACCAAGCTACCTCGTGTGTCTTGTCGATGGAGTTTTTTTAACATACGTTTTTTTTTTAATTAAATTTTTTTGTTTTTATCTACATATTTTCACCTACTATACACACAAATAAGAAAGATAAAAAAAAAACTATTTATAATTTTCATAGAATTTACTCTCGATCATTTACCTATTCCTTTATAATACCTTTGCCATAATGAAAGTAATACTAAAATGTTGTCGTATTTTTATAATAAACCGAAAAAAGCCTATTTTAATTGAAATATAAGGCTTTATCTAGAATCATGATTGTTAAATTTTTTCGTGACTGTACATAATTTCGACGGTATTGAGGGAGGGTATAAAAAATAAAATTCTCCTTTCATCGCGAGCCTTAATATGAGTTGGAAAAAAGCTTGCTACCGTTGGTACTCCACGATAAGAGGATTTGCCGGAGATTGTATTTCACTACGGCCATGTTACTTCTTCCTGGGTCGTTTTTTTGCTCTTGCAAAGTATACACTGGGTAATACAGTCACCCCAAAGTACAATGGAAAATTCTTACAAGGAATTTTTACACATGTCGGTGGTAGAAAAAAAATAACGCTGATAAAAATATGACGTATTTAAAAAATATTTTTGGTAAACGTTATAATGTAAAACAATAATTGAAATATCACTTTGTTTTCAAATAACTATGTATTAATATTTAATTATAACCTAATTAATACGTATTAATCAGTGTTGATAAAGAAATTAGCTTCGAAACCGGTACACATTAAAATCAATAATAATAATAATAAAACCCTTATCCGCACCCCAATGGTGCATAGGGCACTGCGTCATATAAACGCAGTGTAATCTTGATCGTTTACACATGAAGGAAAGGTGATCAGCCCTCCGCTTCAGGTACCAGTCCAGGGTAATATTGAATAAATATTATAGTGAAAAAAATATAATGAAGTTATAATGAAATATTTAAAGTAATTTTTAAACAAAGTAATATTTTAATTAAACAATGGAAAATCACAATGTTACTGCTTCAAATATAAATCATAAAAATAAAACAACTTTGTTTTTAACCACTTTTATTGATATATTAACCGGTTTCGACAAGAACCTAGACATCATCAGGGTTAAACATGTACTAAATCTAAAACATTGAAATATTCATAGTAAGGTGAGTGGGTGGGTTTAAAAAATGAATAATTCAGTCAAAAAACTATTATAGTTAGAGAAAAGCACCAAAAAAAGTGATTAAAAACAAAGTAGTTTTATTTTATAAAGTTAATAAAATGTGCCACAAATTATGTGCAGAAAACATTCAAGAAAATACATTTATTGTTTTTGATATTTAAACATTGCGAGAATAGTACAACTTTACGTGGTTGGAAGCAGATGAAAACCGAGAAAAACTTGGATGATTAAGTATTTCAAATGGTTAAAAAATGGTTAGGTCGAGAGTCTGGTTTTTCTATTTGGTCATTCTTTGTCTGAACTTCAGATTTATATAATCGTTACAGGGAAGATTTTTCGAAAGAAGAATGTTTCGAAACACATACCACAATAGATTTAAAGAAAAAGTGGTATTTACCAAGTAAAATATAAAAATGCATAATTCTCCATGAAGTGACTGCCGAAACAATTAATGAAATAATAAATTGAAATAATTTTTAAGAGGGTGTATATTCTCTGTAAAAATACTGGCTGTTAATTGTTGAGATATGTATAGCGAGTGTTATTAAGGGATGAAAATGTACCGACAATAATAATAGTTCTGTATTAATTATTAGCTCCAGTGTGTTATTATACAACGTTTAATTACAGTGAACTTCATGTCTGCGAGCCGTTCAACCAATGTTTACGAAGGCAACTATCCACACGTAACTATCGTTCGTTTTCAAACCAGCCCTTGAGGCATGAAGATCTAAATAAAAGCTACTTAAGTAAGTGCTCTTTATATGGATTAGGTACATAATACCATTGGGGAATGTTTACCTTCCATACATTTAAATTGGAACCAGGACTCCATTGTGTGCTACCAATTTAGCTTATCCTAACAGGTTGTTATTTGCTAGAACTGATTTTATTGCACCATTCTCTCTGTTTCACCGTTCACTCTCCTTTTTTATATCTTTATCAATCTTTATTCTTCGACTGGATTTTAATAATATTTTAGTTCATTATTTAGTTTTTTTTTCAGCCGACGAGTAAGTAATGGGTATGGAAAATGTATGGAGTTCTATCCTCCCTGCCAACCTATACCCAGTAGCGGGCAAAGAGAGTTAGTAAGGGTAGGCAGTAGAGGTAGGTAGTAAGGCAAACTGGTACTTTACTTAGGTTTATCAATATATAAAGCATTTACTTTGTATTTACTATGAGTATTTCAATGTTTTAGAATTAGTACATATACCCTGATGATGACAGGGGTCTTGTTGAAACCAGTTTTAAAAAATGTGTGCCAATAAAAAATGGTTAAAAAAAGTTGTTTTATTTTATAAAGTTTATAAAATGTTCCTCAAAGTATCTGCAAAAAACATTCAAGAAATCATTTACTTTGTGGTTAGTCATTTTTAATTTTTTTTCCAAAAGTGTTAATAATATTAGTACTTATATAGCCACTTGCCGATGGTTAGTGTTTATATACTAAAATTACTAACATTTTTGTAAAAAAAAAAATAAAAGTACAGTATTCTGGTACTACTTACTAGGGTAGTCAGTAGAGATAGGTACTTGCGCAAGGTACAAGCGCCCTTGAGGTATTATTTTACGAAAATGGCGATATATAAGTTATCCAAATTTATTATTATTATTATTAGGTAGTAAGCTAAGCTAGGTTCTACTTAATAAGGTAGGGTAGGTAGTGATTGCGTTTTTATATGTCGCGCGGGTAAGTTAGGATAGGCACTGCTTTTCTGCCTATATGGGACGCACGCCCCTGCGTATACCTTTATATTCCTACACGATTTCATATTACATTATGTATTCATGTTCACAGCGAACATAATTAATGCCAAATTACAAACCGCTGGTCGTCTGTGCTTGAACGAGATAATTTTGGCATACGTTAATTACAGAGAAACCAATTTCAACTTGTACCATCTGAGAGACGTGTTTCGCATTTTGAAATTCAGAAAAATTGTAAATTAAATGGATACCTGTCAAAAAAAATAATTAAAAATTCACTTGGTAAATTTTCTTGGTAAATATCACTAATTTTCAAAATCTATTGTGACACGTGTTTCGATGCAAGCACCGTAAATGATGCGGAATGCATCAAAACACGTGTTTAAATAGATTTGTTTGAAAAGTGGTATGTACCAAGAAAACTTTAATTAAAAATGTGAAGGTACCACCTCAAAATGACTGCCGAATCAATTATCGATAAATAAATTACTTATAATTTTTTTGACATCTCATCAAAGATGAAGAAGAATATGGAGGTCTGGGCATTTACGGGGCTGACGACCGTCATAAGCTGGTTTGAGTGATCACTTTACACACGTGTAACATTCACCAATTCTATCCATTATTTACAACCAAACTTCCAAATTCTAGGAAGTTCTATATTTATATATGAACCAATTTTGAAACATTATTCTTGAATCACTAGAACTTCACTAGAGACATCTATTCGTGAGATGAAAAGAAGCCTTTTATTGAGCAGAAACTCTTTTATTGGTATGTGAGGTCCGAAATCTGGATTCTAATCACACACATGAGAAAAGCCAGAAAATATAATTTTCAATACCACTTGTAATTGGACACACTCAAAATGTTCTAAATAAATTACTGACCAAAAACTAAAAAAAGAACTTACATCTTTATCACCATACATAACATCCTAGTTATTTGTACAAAATTAAAAGTAAAAAGTAACTACGCTCTAAGTCAGTATATTGTACAGTATAGAGTCAACCGATAAAAGTCTATATCCTTAATGTTCCTGAATCCATTCAAACTTATCATCTTTGTAGACTGTTGGGGTCAACTTTCCTCGTCCTCAGGTTGTAGGTCCTTCTATCGTGGATTACGTTACCTACGCCTTCAAATCAAATCAATTGTGGAGTAACATGTTGATTATAAAAAAAAACACTTGTATAATACCAATAATTATTCATTCATTCAAACCCTTATCCGCACCCCGATGGTGCATAGGGCACTGCATCATATAAACGCAGTGTTATCTTGATCATTCTCCTTTTCAGATACCAGTCCAGGGTAATATTGAATAAATATTACAGTGAAAAAAACTTACATATTTATTTGATCCTACGTGGGAATAGAACCCCGGACCTCTAGTACGGTAGCCGAGCGTGCTGGCCATTACACTACGGAGGCGGACATACCAATAATTAAAAAAAACCCTTATCCGCACCCAATGCTGCAAAGGGCACTGCGTCATATAAACGGAGTGTTATCTTGATCGTTTACTCATGAAGGAAAGGTGATCAACCTTCCGCTTCAGATACCAGTCCAGGTTAATATTGAATAAATATTAGAGTGAAAAAATCACTTATATTTATTTTACCCCCCTTGGGAATCGAACCCCGGACCTCTAGTACGGTAGCCGAGCGTGCTGGCCATTACACTACGGACGCGGACATACCAATAATTAAGTGGTATTAAACAAGTTCTAGTCTTCAAAACATGTCATCTTTCTGTAGCATCCATGAATTCTCAAGTCTTCCAAAAGATTTCTTTTGTGAAAGATCCATGGCAATTGTCTGGTTCACAATATGATCAGGTTCTCTGCATCCTATGTCCTCATCCATACCATCTCAATTGCCTTTCCTCTCCCTTACTATTGACGCCTGTGACACCGAGGCTTTCAAGAATGCTCATCATCACTCATAACCCTTATCCGCACCCAATGGTGCATAGGGCACTGCGCCAAATTGACGCAGTGTTATCTTGATCATTACTTACATGAAGGCAAGGTGATCACTCAGCGCTTCAGGAACCAGTCCAGGGTAATATAAAATAAATATTACAGTGTAAAATCACTAATATTTATTTTCACCCCCCCTGGGAATCGAACCCGGAACTTTCAGCACGGTGGCTAAACACGCTGACCATTATACCATGGAGGCGGGCAAATTTCGAGAATGCGTTAAAACTTTATTTTGTCTCTATGGGACACTCCAGCTGACCATCTAAGCATTCGCATTACAGCAGTTTCTAGTTGCTTAGAGTAGGTGTTATACATCGTCCATCATTCGGAGCCGTAGAGGAGTGCAGATCAGACGATTATTTGATAGATATTTTTCTTTAGCTTGGAGATAATTTTGAGTCACAAAGGCTATATATCGCTCACTCCTTTCAAGAACGTCATAAATCAAAAATTGTAAATTTTCAGTTGTGCATGTTTTCGGAATGCCCAGAAAATGTACTATATCCCAGCAAAAGCGGCATATTATTAACTTAATATTTAACCGCTACAGGGCAGAAAGTGTTGTTTTTTGCATTTTGAAGAAAAGGCATTGTTTAATTATTTTTTTGAAAAAACTAAATATTTTTCAAATGGAGAAAAAAACTTCAGATTTTACCTAAAAAGATCTGTTGCACAGTAAAAAGTTCAGTAAGTGGCTTGATATTTATTTTTAATACATTGTATTATATTCTTAAACTTTAAAAACGTTCTCATGAAAAATCAAGTATTTTGATTTATGACGTTCTCGAAAGGAGTGAGCGATATGCTCTTTTTGATATTATGGAGCTCTAATAACATAGTGTCCTCGTACAAGGTGTAAAACCACTCAAATAGTTAATATTCCGTCCCCGAAACCAAACAAAAACCTAATCAATACTCCTTGATTTACTAGTCCTATTATCTAGTATGTACGTGATTATTTTGGAAAATTTGTAATCTCCGTCGCATGCAAATCACATGTCATTTTAAATCCATTTATAAGGCCCGGTTCCCATTTGCCGTGCAGTGTATGCGCACATTGTTATCTGGGCCTATAACTCATCGGCGAGGCGCCGGGCGCCCCATCGACCTGATCGCCAAAATAGATTGTTTAAATATTAGCAGATAACGTGGCGCGGAATTACGCGAGCGTGTGCTCACTCATTCGCGTTTAATGTGTGGAATCGTGATAGCCCATTACGTTTTTAATGTTTTGTGTTAATTCAGATAAATCGGCATGTGAAGTTCTAAAAACTCTTTTATTTTACACACACACATATTAAGATTTAATTTTTATTCATTACATTATAAAAACTACGTTATTGAGGTGAAAACACATGTTAAAATATTACAGACCTTACAAATTGTGTTTGACAACCATATATCGCCCACTCCTTTCAAGAACGTCATAAATCAAAAAACTTGATTTTTCAGGAGAACGATTTTAAAGTTTAAAAATAGAATAATTAAAAAAAAATAATAATATCAAGCTACTTACTGAACTTTTTACTGTGCAACAGATGTTTTAAGGTAAAACCTAAAGGTTTTTGCTCTATTTGAAAAATATTTAGTATATTTAAAAATATAATTAAACAATACCTTTTCTTCATAATGCAAAAACAACACTTTCTGCCCTGTAGCGGGTAAATATTATGTTAAAAATATGCCGCTTTTGCTAGGATATAGTACATTTTCTGGGCATTCCGAAAACATGCACAACTGAAAATTGACGATTTTTGATTTATGACGTTCTTGAAAGGAGTGAGCGATATATGTTTTTAAATATATTTAAATATGTATTTAAATGAATATATATTTAGAGTAAACTCATAACATAATTTAGAAATTTTTTAAAAATTAATAAGGTATTGAAACAAAATTTTGACATTATTAATAACCAGTTAAAATTAAGTAACAATCCTATTTTACATATTTTTCCTATTTCTAGAAATAAAAGTAATAAAAACAACACGTCTCCATCCCCTCAATTAGTTTAAATCTCACTTAATTACCTACTTCTTTATCTCACATACTCATCTAACTATGAATATTTTAACGTTCTGAGTTAGTAAATATCCATCCCTCAAGATGACAAGGGTTGTCGAAACTGGCTGGAGAAAAGTACTAATAATAAAGGGATTTAAAACTTATTCCAAAAAGTTTTATAAAATGTGCCGCAAAGTTTTTACAAGAAAAATTCAGGAAATTATAAATATTTTTCTGTTTTCCGTTCAGTACGTATTTGCTCCTGAAGATGACAAGATGCTGGTTAGAAACGGTTAGAATTTTTTTTTTTTAAGACTTTTTAATTTTTTTGTAAAGTTTGTACAACGTGCCACAAAGATTCATTAGAAAATATAAAAAAATATTATTTTTTGACATCTCATCAAAGATGAAGAAGAATATGGAAGTCTGGGCATTTACGGGGCTGACGACCGTCATAGGCTGGTTTAAGTGATCACTTTACACTCGTGTAATATTCACCAATTCCATCCATTTTTGACAACCACACTACTTAAATTCTTGAAACCTTGTTATATATCGATCAAACTCGAAACAGAGTGTGCGACAGTTTCTAGTGACATCCATGTTAGGATGAGGAAAGGTTTTATTAAGCAGGAACTCTTTCATTTGTATGTGAGGTCCGAATCCTTGATAATATTCACACTCAAATTCTTGGAAGTTCTTTATACATGAACCGATTTTGAAACATTATTCTTGAATCACTAGAACTTCACTAGAGACATCTAACATCATGTCCAACAGATTGGAGATAATCCAGATTTTGTGATTGAACAAGTATTTGGACGCACTCAAAATGTTGTAAACAAAAAAATATTTCCGATTATTTTGCGTTACTTAGTTTAATATTCCTGTATGATATTGAAATTTGAATTGGGGTTCACATTTCAACGGGGCTTTCTCAGCGTAGCTAATTCACTATTATCAGCTAGAATCAATTAATTGTCCTTTATAGCATCGCAACTGCAATTGGTTCACGAACTATATAGATCTGTAGACTAGATAATGCAAACTGATGATGATAGAGGTAGTCGCATAGATAACCCGTTTTGGTTCGATTATCGGCTAAATTCTACCCAGCTGAATATGTCGGGGTAATGACATCGGCTATAATATGATTACTTTACGTGGGTGAGTATATCAGCCTATTGCAGGCTTTGAATCGCTCGGGTAATCACTGATTCAAAACAATCAATCGATCGTTGTACAGCTCGGCTCCTAAATTACTATCAGTTCGTGAATATTTAATAAGGGGTCGGGATTAATTGCAATTTCGGATAGATCACGTGCGTTCAAATGGATCTATACAAATTTTAATTAAAATTTTACTTGGTAAATACCAGTACAGTTCGCCTCCGTAGTGTAATGGTCAGCACGCTCGGTCACCGTGCTGGAGGTCCCGGGTTCGATTCCCAGAGGGGGTGAAAAAGGATATTAGTATTTTTTTCACTCTAATATTTATTCAATATTACCCTGGACTGGTACCTGAAGCGGAGGGCTGATCACCCTTCCTGCATGTGTTAACGATCAAAATAACACTGCGTTTAAATGATGCAGTGCCTTATGCACCATCCTATGATAAGGGTTTGAAGATGTAGAAATACCAATACAGTAAACCCCTCTACAACGTTGAAATAGTTACCTAAGGGGAACATTGTTAGGGGTTAATTTTTCAAATTGTATTATTACAATTTAACAAGCAAAAATGACTGAAATAAGTCGTTATTAAACAAAAATACAATTGATTATTTAAAAACATTTGATCTGCATAACTTTCTTTCTGATAACGCGGTACTTATTTAAACGTTATAGGGGGTTTTACTGTATTTGGTAAAATATATTGTGAAACGTTTTTTGATGCGTTTCAAACCATTTTTAAATGTGTCCGTTCATATTTATTTTACCTCTGATTTAATTTTATTCATATTTATTATACTTAATTTAATTAATTTATTTTCATATTTATTCTACTTTACACATATTTATACTAAACATATTTATAACTTGTGTTCTTTTTTTACTTATGTTCATATTTATTTTACCTCTGATTTATCTTTGCGCGATGCTTTTGTCTCATTGAAAAAAATTGGCTTCTAGCTGTAAAACTTGCAATGTATTCTTAAATATGAAACTATCGCTCTTATAGCCACGAAAAAAGGTCAGCAAAGATACCTTTGGCCGTCTCGCAAACGGGCATTTTTCACTGGCGTTTTCGGCTTTCGTTTTCCGCTTCCGGAATTCCGAATGTACGAAACCCATACGGGAATTCCGAACTCGGAATATTTGTTCGAAAAAAGAAACGAATGCGTTCTTGGTATGTAATTTTACGTAGGATTCGTGCAATCTGAATTGAGGAAGAGAAATCGCGCGTTTGCGGACTGCCTTACAGATTAAATTGATATTAATTGATATATATATATATATATATATATATATATATATATATATATATATATATATATATATATATATATATATTTATATAAATATATATATATATATATATATATATATATATATATATATATATATATATATATATATATATATATATATATATATATATATATATATATATATATATATATATATATATATATATATATATATATATATATAAATATATGTATATATATATATATATATATATATATATATATCATATATATATATATATATATATATATATATATATATATATATATATATATATACATATATATATATATATATATATATATATATATATATATATATATATATATATATATATATATATATATATATATATATATATATATATATATATATATATATATATATTTAAATACATATATATGTATATATAGACCTCATAATATAGATAAAATACCAATCCCGAGTTTTAAAAAAAAAGATAATTAATATTAAAAAAATTAAACATTTATAAAAGGTTTTGTAATGACATTTATTAGTGGAACTGCATTTTATATAATAAAATAATAACTTTGGTGTTTTAAATATAAATGTGATAATATATGTATATGTGGAAAAGAAACTATAAAATTCTAACTTTATCAGACACATTTTTTCCTTAAAATAAAAAATGGTATGGCGAGAATTTTTATGACGCTTCTCATTAAAATTAATTTTAATACAAAATGTTTATAATTGACTCGTCGATTACTTCTTCTTCGGTCTTTTTAAGTTCATTAAAATCTTCGAAATAAAATTAAAATTATCCTTCAGAGGATTTGAAATTTTTCAGCGCTGAAAGTTTCTCGAGGGTTGTAGAACTTTGAAAAATGTATATTGTCTCTCGGAAGGTAATTTGTTTGTAAAACACTTTGCCGTATTCTTCTTCGTTAGACCCTGTATTATGAAAACAACTAACCTGCTGAAATACAGGGCCGGAATTAAGAATTTCAACTGCATCTAATATTAGAATTATGACTGCAGCTTTTATTTAAAGGTATTTCAACAATTTCGGTATAAACATATATATTTTTTATAAAAATATATATATAAATAAATAACTTCCGATAAAAAGTAGTGTGAAATGCTGAATGTTACACGTGTATAAATCTGGTGATCACTTACACTAGCCTTTGAGAGGTTAAATGTCCTGTAACTTTTTTATTACAAATATTTTTTTTTTACAAAATATATATTTGAAAAATACAAAATAGTTGGTACATATACAATACATTTCAAATATAACGATTCTACCTCTCTAATAAAGTAGATACTTGTGTTTAGAGAGGGAGTTCGTTTTATATATTTTTTTATAATTAAAGTAAATTAAAATCAAAATTTTGTCCGCCTCCGTAGTGTAACGGTTAGTATGCTCGCCTACCATTCTGGAGGTCCCGAGTTCGATTCGCAGGGGGGTTTAATAAATATAAGTGATTTTTTCACTCTAATATTTATTCAATATTACACTGGACTGGTACCTGAAGTGGAGGGCTGATCACCTTTCCTTCATGTGTGATCGATCGAGATAACACTGCGTTTATATGAAGCAGTGCCCTATGCACCATTGGGGTGCGGTAAGGGATTTATTATTAATATTAAAATTAAAATTGAGAATAAACAAAGTAAATAAATAAAAAATATTCTTTTGTATGAAGTCTAGGTAGGGGTGAGTCATATATGTTTTATTTTTTTTATTATTTTAGCTTTAAAGGTTTGATAATCTTGAATTATTGAATGGTAAAATGAATTTTCAAAGCCTTAATTATATCAATTCAACCCTGGACAATTGTGGTACCTACTGGAGACTACTAAAGGCGCTAGGTTCAAGGTATGACTTCGTCTTAAAATAAATTTAGATGGTGCTCTGGTAGAAGTGTATGAAATTGTTAGAATATTGAATCCGAGGAAAATGGGTTTCTGGATATTAAGGGGGGGTTATTACGGAATTTCGGGCGGAGAAAATTCACCTTCATAGAGTAAACCGACAAAATTATCTTCTAAATATTCAATTTCGTAGTGTATTAAATAATGCCGGTTAACCTTTAATTATTTGATCGCATAAATAAATATTATCAACCCCCTGTTCCACCCATAGGGGGTATATTGGTAATTTATAATTTTTATCGGACCGAATTTTCTCATTTTGAGTTATATATATATATATATATATATATATATATATATATATATATATATATATATATATATATATATATATATATATATATATATATATATATATATATATATATATATATATAAATATATATATATATATATATATATATATTTATATATATACATATACATAAATATATATATATATATATATATATATATATATATATATATATATAAATATATATATATATATTTATATATATATATATATTTATATATATATATATATATATATATATATATATATATATATATATATATATATATATATATATATATATATATATATATATATATATATATATATATATATATATATATATATATATATATATATATATATATATATATATATATATATATATATATAACAAATATAACAAATGGGAAAATATAGAGCATATTGTGTTTTTGCAAATTTTAAATAAATTCACTATTTAATTACTATCACAGGATGTCGAAAATCGCACAGATCTGGGGCATTCGTTGTACGCGGAAGAGGGATGAGGTAAAATCGCTTAAACAAATATTCCCGGCTCGCTTACAAACCGTTGCAAAAAATATTTTTCAATTTGGATGTATTCCAACGTAAATCTGTCCGGCCCATTTCCGATGCACGGGAAATCCCGGGCTCCGCGTCGAGAATTTCAAATTTAAAAAAAAATATTTGTACAGTCGCCGGTCGCTTCGGTGGTTTTTCATTTCGACGTTACAGGAGTAGGTGCTCGTATGACGTACATGTGCGTTCAAATTAATTCGTCAGCGATCAACCTGTACGTGCGTTAAATAATTAGAAATTAAAAATATTTTTTGGTAAAAAAACACTTTTTTGAGGTTATTATGTAAATACAACTACTTTCGAGGACTACAGATGTACTTATCGAGAGGTGAAAAATACATAATTTTTTGTAAAGAGTACTTTTTTTTAGTTATTAATGTAAACACGACAAGTCTCGAGAACTATAGATGTTCTTTGTACATCTATAGTTCTCGAGAAGATGTTCTTATCGAGAGGTGAAAAATGTAGAATTTTTTGTAAAGAGTACTTTTTTTAGTTATTAATGTAAACACAAGTCTCGAGAACTACAAATGTTCTTATTAAGAGGTGAATTTTTTTTAAAGAGCACTTTTTGGAGTTTATTGATTTAAACATAACTACTTTCGAAAACAACAGATGTTCTTATTAAGAGGTGAAAAATATATAACTTTTTGTAAAGCGCACTTCTTTGGGTTTATTAATGTAAACATAACTACTTTCGAGAATTACAGATGTTCTTATCGAGAGGTGAAAAATATTTTATTTTTTGTAAAGATCACTTTTTTAAAGTTAATTAATGTAAACACAACTAGTTTCGAAAACTACATATACTCTTATCAGGAGGTGAACATCATATGAAATTATTATAGAAAATATTATTTTTTAGTTTATAAACACAACTATGTACATAGTATCGAGAACTACAGATCTTATGATCAACATGTAAAAATACAATATGGTTCCACTTTTACATATTGATGCAAACTACCACTTTTAAGTTTATTAATGTATACAGGATTAATTGCAAAAATAACATCTGTTCTCATCTATGTGTAAAAATACAAGCAGTTTGTAATTTTACTTGTTGACAAGAATATCTGTAATTCTCCAAACAAGTCGTGTTTACACAAATAAACTCAAAAGCGGTCTTATGCAAGTATTTGATTATTAAATAAGAATTTATTTAAAATAAACAGTAAATAATAAGTATAAGTCTCTCTCCAAGCACAAGAGCTTAGTCTCTTTATTAGAGAACTGCGTTATTAACTTGAAGATTGAAAAAGTAGATTAGTCCTAGAAATTCCAGGAAAATTATAAATATTTGGGAGTCTAATATATAAATAGCTTTCCTTCAGATATTAAAGAGGATATTAAATTACAAAAATGCCTTTATTTCACGAGAAACTGAAAAAACGAAACAAAAAAGGTTCTATTATATCTTTAATTAAATACAATAAATAAATATTAAGTTTAAGTCCCTCTCCAAGCACAAGAGTTAAGTCTCTTTATTTGAGAGAACTGCGTTATTAATTTTAAGATTAAAATAGTAGAAATGTCTAGAAAATTTATTTAAATTATAACAAACAAAATTTTGGAATCATGTGAAATAAATGATTTTTTTTGTACAAATTGTAGATAAACGCGCTTTTGTGTGACGTGAACTTTATTACGCAATTATTTCATTATTTAGTATAATAAATTTGTAGTATGATAAATCATTTTTTCTCAAACTTTTCTCGGGGTGATCTATTAAGTAACTCACCTCAATTTTTACCCTTCAGATAAGTACCACTCAAACTTTCAAACGAAATTTATCTCCAAAATAAACTGATTTCAGAAATGCACGAAGTTGTAGCTACCCAACTGCCGTACGAATTCGATCAATCCAACCCTCTCTGAGCCACCCCTCTTCCACAGTTAGCGTTGACTCCCACCCCGTTCCGACCAATCACAGAGCATGATGATAATATTTGATTTACAGCACTGGGAAAACCGATAAATGGTTTTCATTAAACTCGTATACGCTAGTTGGGATTCCATTTCATTTCTATTATTATTTTGATCAAGATTTGAAATTATACATTTGACACGCAATACGACGTAGCAAGATGACTTAAAGAAGAAAGAAAATGTTGAACAAACACTAAAAACATAATAATAGATTTATATTATCCACTGACACTTCGTGATGGAATTGCATTTTTAATATATTATTAGATTAAAACCAATATTTTTAGCTTTTACACTTTTTTTTATTTGACCAGCGACCGGGTTCCGTCGTTACCGACATCATCAGACTGGTGGGAGGCTATACAAATTGTTATGTTATATATAAAACAAGGCAGGAGTTGATAACCATGATTTGATATAATTTTATTGAGAAATTAATTTAATTTGAATGAATTTAAGTATTGTATGATATTAAAAAAAAAAATTATATCATACAATACTTAAATTCACTCAAATTAAATTAATTTCTCAATAAAATTATTCAATAAAATTATATCAAATCATGGTTATCAACTCCTGCCTTGTTTTATATATAACATAACAATTTGTATAGCCTCTCACCAGTCTGATGATGTCGGTAACGACGAAACCCGGTCGCTGGTCAAATAAAAAAAAGTGGAAAAGCTGAAAATATTGGTTTTGATCTAATAATATATTAAAAAAAAATAATAAACACAAAACACTACTTAATTTGGAGTAATAATGATAAATAATAATAAAACCCTTATCCGCACCCCAATGGTGCATAGAGCACTGCGTCATACAAACGCAGTGTTATCTTGATCGTTTACGCATGAAATAAAGGTGATCAATCCTCCGCTTCAGGTACCAGTCCAGGGTAATATTGAATAAATATAACAGTGAAAAAATCACTTATTTATATTTTACCCCCCTTGGGAATCGAACCCGGGACCTACATAACGGTATCAGAGCGTGCTTACCATAACACTACGGAGGCGGACTTGGAGTAAGGTCCTTAAAATATATTGCCTACACCCAAATTAACCAGCTGCCTGACATATATAAAATAGAACCCATTCGGGGATCCAAAATAAATGAACTGAAAAAATACTCTATGGAAAAATATATATGTTGTATTAAGTCATATTTTCTAATTTTGTTTTTACCTTTTGTTTTTTATATTTTCTCATTTGTTATATTTTCTCATTTGTTTATTTAAAATATGCTTCTTACCTTATGTTTTTTTAATGTATTTCTTTTAAATAAGCTTCTTTTGCCTATTTATTAAACCTGTTTATTGTTTTTATATTTGCATGTATTAGTTTTGGTTATTTAAAAAAAAACTTTTTTAAACTTTATTATTTGTGTTCCAGTCTTGTCAACCTTAATCCCATGTCCCAAAATGGAAAATAGAAATTACTCATCGGGAATATTAAATATATGACTTATGTATGTAATTTGTTTTGAAAAATAAGAAAATAAACAAACATATTATTTACAATTAACTAATATACTAAACCTCATAATAACAAGCCCTCATGCGAATACACCATTCTGTGTTTTCAAACATTCTTCGCCTCTTCCGATTCAGGCATCTCCTCATACATATTCACTTTCCTCACTCTTCATTTGAAATACAGTCCTGTTCATAGAAATATTATAATAATAACCATATCCGATCCCTAGGTGGAGCATATGGAGTCCACAAACTGTCTCCAGGCTTTTCTGTCGGCTGCCAGCTCCCTTGCATCCTCCCAAGTCAGATCCGCGTCCCGAAGTTCTGACGAGAACTGCCGACGAATTGTCAGCAGTGGTCGTCCTGGGCGGCGCGAACCTGATGCCTTGTAAAAGAGGAAAGCTTGATTAAGGCTCTCAGGAGGCATGCGGAGTACATGGCCAAGCCAACTGAATAGCCTTTTCTTGACGATAGTTTTGACCAAGATTTGCTGCGAAATATTATATGTAATAATATTTCTTTGAATATTTTTTGTGTAGGTATGTATGTAATTTTAAATATAATTTCGCTCACTACTTTCAACAAGGTAATAAGTATAAAAAAACTTGTTTTTTCAGGAGATCGTTTTTGAAGTTTAAGAATATAATAAAATGTATTAAAAATAAATTGGAAGCCACTTATTGAACTTTTTACTGTGCAAAATATCATTTAAATGGAGAAAAATCTGAAGGTTTTTTCTCCATTTGAAAAATATTTAGTATATTTAAGAAAATTATTAAACAATACCTTTTATTCAAAATGCAAAAAACAACACTTTCTGTTCTGTAGCGGGGTAATTATTAACTTAAAAATATGCCCCTTTTGCTGGGATATAGTACATTTTCTGGGAATTCCGAAAACATGCAAAACTGAAAATTGAAGATTTTTGGTATATGACTTTGTTGAAAAGAGTGAGCGATTTGGGTAATTCATAGATTGCAAATTCCGCAGATATAAAAGATGAAATCTTTTCTCGAAAATGTTTTGCATACTTCCATTAAATTTAATTTAATCTAGAATTTTACTTGGTGTATACTTGTATGTACCACTATTCCTAAGTCTATTGTAACAACGTGTTTCGATGCATTCCTCATCATTTTCAAATACCCAAACAAATACGGTGAAAAAGAAAAAGTGGTATTTACCTAGTAAATTTTGAATAAAAATGGATAGATATTACTAAAATGTGACTGTCAAATTAACCCTAATCGGGTTATTTTCAGGCAATTTTTTTATAAACAAAATAGTAGTCACAAAATATTGTCAGGTTTGAAACCTGAAAAAAAATTTTCAGTGTATCCGGTACGCATAAAATATTTTTAGAACAGATATCTTTTCTCGTGCGCGTAGATCATACGGCTTTGCGCGGAATGGTGTACTTAGAAAAACCGCGCGTATCACGTACGTTCGTATGTGTAGGGCGGTTAATAAATGAAATATATTTTAAATTTTATTGTCTGTTTTGCATGTGAACTTCTGTGGTTTTCATGACATCAATCGCTTTGATTTAAAGGTAATTAAGCTTTCACGTAAATATACTGAATTCGCTTGAACAGTTAACAATTAGTGACTCTCAAATAAACATGGTCTTTTGTTAGAGTAATGAGTTACATTTCTATGGACTTGTCTAGATTCGCAAATTCACCAAACAATATGATCCCAAATCACACCGCAATCAGTCACTCATTATTTGTAACTTTCTACATGTCGTTCCACAATGCATCTGTTTTATTAGTTTATTTTTCTATTTTTATTTTTTTTTTCACGTAAAGGTGTGTGATGTTTAACCCTTCCCTTCCCGGTGTTGTGTACCTTGGACACATTGCTTCTCATAACCATATTTCTATAAATATAATAAAAACAAGGCTAAGATTTTTACTTTTTCACTAATACTTATGTGTTTCTGTGGTCAACTATAGTTAGCTTTGTTTAATGTTTATTCTTTTAATGTTTTGTTTTAAATATGTTTCTGTTGTTAACCCAAATAAATAAATAAAAAAATAATAATAAATAAAAATTAAAAAAAGCTTTGATATAAAATCAAAAGTTACGTTTGCAAAAATATGTAAATGTTACGTTTGAACAACGTATTAAATGTTTTAAACATAACGAAGAAAAATGTGAGGGAATTCATAAAGCAAGTGATCGCTTTAATTACGTGTAGCATTCACTATTATACCCATTTTGACAGCTAAATTACACATATTTCCTAAGTTTTATATATCCTTTGATTGAGAATTTTTCACGTAAGTTTTCGATATAACGTACGGTGGAGTAGAGTTTTTTTTATTAACCTTCCCTTTATGGTGTTGTGTGCCTTGTATACATTGCTGCTAATAACCATAATATCTCTATAAATATAATAAATACAAGGCTAAGATTTTGTTAATTCCTCCATAGCATATTTACGCATCGATTAAAAAAAAATTATTTATAATAATCAGAATTTATCGGGTACATCGGAGGTATTTTGTGAATATCGAAGATAAATTCGCGTATAAATAGCGCGTGAAGAGTGTGCGGGAACCGCGACACTGTATTCGCATCTCACTCTTGCACACTTGCACTGTGCAAGCGTGAGGAGCTCAAAGGTCAATGTTCTCTGGCCAGCGGTCAGTAGCTTTTGGGCTTCCGACAAGAGTGGACCTATGCTTGTTCCGTGAGCGTTGCAAGATGTTTTTTTTAATGTTTTCAGCAAATAAATCTAAATTTTATAAAATTTTGATTTTTGAATATTGAAAGCATTAACTTTGTGGTTATGAGAAATTAAAAGACTTTGTTTTTTGATCCACTCACATTTTTATAAACAACCAACTAGTTTCGGCAACAACCTGTTGCCCTCTTCAGGGTTTAATTTATTTAAAAAAAAATTACTTCATTTATAATTTATTAAGGGGATAAGCTATATATGTCTTTTTTTTCGATTTAAAATCGCATTTTTTTGTGTTGTTACTAACCAACACTGGGACGCGTGTTTAAATGTTTATATATTTATATTGATATATACAATAATATATTCACGAATCCAAAGTTTGTCAAATTATCTACCGATATTGTAAATTGAATTAAATTAAAGTTGCGTAACCGATAATTGAATGCAAACTTACCTAATATCTGTAATATTAGTGACTGGTTGTTGGTTGGAATCGACCCAATATTCCCCAGGATTGCAGGTGAAACTTTCACCCTTCAAATTCAGTTGAGAATCTTGAACATGTATTTCGTCGGCTGGAAACTTGACAGCTTGGCTCGAATCTGCAAGAAAACAAGTCCAATATTTTAGATTTTTGTTATTTGTATATTCCAACAGAATCTTGCACTTTATATTTTTTCCATTGGGGGTTGTTTTCAATAAAATTGATCACTTCTTTATGACTGGGTAAAGCTTCTTTATCGTCGAAAGGGAAAAATTGATACTTATCAAAAAATCGAAACAAGTTATTAATAAAAAAAATCACGATAAAGCTTTGATATATTTTTAACGGTATTATATATATATATAAAACGGACGGTATTGTTTATTACCCATACTGATTTTGATGAAGGGATGATTTTTTCGGTTTTTCGGTTGGATGAATTTAAAGTTATATTTTATAAATTAAACTTCCTCAATAAAATTACATTTTTGGTTTTTAATATTGATTGAGATCATTTAAAATTTACTTTGTGTAAAAATATTTTTCATATTTATATTTGCAAGAGACCTAAATAACGAAAATATATATACGCGCACACACACACATATATATATATATATATATATATATATATATATATATATATATATATATATATATATATATATATATATATATATATATATATATATATATATATATATATATATATATATATATTTATATATTTATATATAAATATAAATATATATATATATATATATATATATATATATATATATATATATATATATATATATATATATATATATATATATATATATATATATATATATATATATATATATATATATATATATATATATATATATATATATATATATATATATATATATATATATATATATATATATATATATATATATATATATTTATATATATATATACATATTTATATAAATATATTTATTGAATAAAAATAACAAAACATCTTACACAATTTTATATCAATTTAAGAATCACGTAAAAGATTCCTCCAAGGACATAAATCTTATTCGATCTGCCAGGGAAACAGGATCGGGAGCTCGGTAGAATATGTTATATATTCGCAGACTAGAGAGAGCACATAGATATTACTTGAGGAAATGGGAAATAGAGTGCTTGTACTAGCGGTAATGAGGTGTGATGATGCACGCTATTTTTATTCTGAACCCAGTGATTCTAAAACTATTTATATTGCACAAATTTTAATCCGAAAAAAACATCAATACGTTTGCTTTTAACTTCCAAATATTGGATAAAGGAATAACCCGCAAAGCGTCTGTTTGAGATGTTTGTCTGCAGGATAGTAAGGACAGGGAAGGTAAATGTAAAAAATACACCACAAACACCCAGTCCAGTTGGGAATAAATCTTTCTTGAATTTTTTTGCAATTGGCGGGAATCGAACCGGCGACTCCAGTTTCGCAGCCAAGCGTCTACCCAACTACGCCACGGAACCTGTCAATGGTACATATGTATATTCGGTTACCATGGTGAAGTTTCGAGTTCGATTCCAAGTGGAATCAAAATAACTACATGAAAATGTTTTTCTTTTTTATTGAAATTTTTCCTTAGCTGTGACTCTGAGGAAAAATATATTTCTTTCTCATCTACTACGAGGTAATTATTCTACTAATATATTTTTTCCCCTTCTTCTGCTAAGAGTGCTTACCCTTATCCGCGTCCAATAGTTCATAAGGCACTTCATTGTATAAAAACAGTGTTATCTTAATTAACCCTTAAATTCTTGACGAACTAGACCTGCGCTTCATGTCCCAGTTTATGGTTATATTAAATTTGCGTTTTGTAAAATACAAGTTTTGTATTGACATTTCATATTGGAATGGCATTTTATATAATAAAATCACAATTTTCAGTTTTTCCACATTTATTTTATTTGGCAAGTGACCGGGTTGTATCCTAACCGACATCACTGTGTATATATCATTGAATTTTGTCCAGCTTTCCACTACTCTGATGATGTCGGTAACAATGAAACCCGGCAGCTGGTCAAACAAAAATTGTTACAAAAAAACTATATAGTTTTTATTTGTTGATTTGGCGTTTAATTTGAGAATGCCCTAGAATGCCCATTCGTTTGATAATGCCCTAACAAGACGAAACAGTTGTCACAATATTAATTTTGTATGTGTTTTTTTTAATAAAATACAACTAAGTATTTGTATTTGATTTAAAATTAATAATATATAAAACCCTTCTCCGCATCCAAATGGTGCAAAGGGCACTGTGTCATATAAACGCAGTGTTATCTTGATCGTTTATACATGAAGAAAAGGTGATCAGCCCTCCGCTTCAGGTACCAGCCATGGAAATTTGGAATAAATATTACAGTGAAAAAATCACTAATATTTATTTTACCCCCCTTGGGAATCGAGCCCGGGACCTCCAGAACGGTAGCCGAGCGTGCTGACCATTACACTACGGAGGCGGACAGAATTGATACATAAATAAATATGGTTTTTATTGTAAGCGAGTAATTTTGCCGCAATATTCACGCATGAATAACATGAAAATTAAAATAACTTTAAACATACAGAGAAAATCCACGTACGAGAATAGACTATTAAAATTAGAAAGTTGAAGCCTAAGTAGGACCATAAAAAGAATGTTGCATTAGCCGCAGCTTGATTTTACAGTCATTTGTAAGTAAGGTAATCCAAAAAAATTGTTTTTATTTCTTTAATAATTCTTGTTCTGTTGTGAAATTTCTTAGATGAACTATTTTTTCATTAAATTAGAGACTCTTGAGTCAGAGTTTCTGGGTTTGAACTCACTTCACCAAAATTTGATACCTTTTTCTAATAATAAGCCGCTTAAGATGACGAAAAAATATGAAATTAAAGTATTTTTATAAATACTAAAAAAAAAACAAATATTTCTATTTAAAAAAAAACTTTTTTTTAAATCTTAGAAAACAAACAATATTCTTATCACAAGTGTGCATACATATTTACCGATGCTCTAGTTTCATACGGTTCCCATTTTCTTATGTTTGAGAAACTTTGATATTATTGTTAAATTTTTATTTCAGTTCGCATTTTCCACTTCACTAACAGAGTGGTATTTTGATTAAATGCCTTAGATTTTATATTACGTAAAGCTTTTATTAATTTTCTTTATATCATTTTTATTTTCTTTATCAATGTAAAATAATTTATATGAAATATAATACAAATAAACAAATAATAAGGAAAGAATACACGACTGGGAAAAATGAGAAAAATGATTGCAAAGATGGAGTGGTGTAGCGTTTTGTTCTCTCTGCCTACCCCTGTAGAAAATGGCGTGATAGTTGGTTTTAAAAGTGGACTTTAAAAATCTAATTGGTAATTTATTTTTCGGGTCCGTTTTTAAAAATTTTTCTACTGTGATTCATTAATTACTTTATGTCTTTTAAAAAATAATATTAATTTTTGTCTTAACTAAATTGTATGTAGATAGGAGACTTTTCATCTCACCAATAGATGCCTCTAGTGAAGTTCTAGTGATTCAAGAATAATGTTTCAAAATTGGTTCATATATATATATAGTTTCACTTCCAAGAATTTGAGTAGTGTGGTTGTCAATAATGGGTAGGATTGGTGAATGTTACACGTGAAAGTGATCACTTAAACCAGTCTATGACGGTCGTCACCTCCGTATATGCCCAGACTTCCATGTTCTTTTTCATCTTTGATAAGATGTCAAAAAATAATATGAAAATAACTCCTGTAATTGGAGATAATCCAGATTTTGTGAACAAGTATTTGGACACACTGAAAATGTTGTAAATAGGAGTAAGAAAACGCTTAAGTTTACATTTGACCTGACGATGGAATGGTTATTCCAAAACCAGTTATCATAAAGTAGTGTTTACAATATTTTGAGTGTGTCCAAATACCATTTTATTCTTCATCTATGTTAGAGATGTCAAAAAAGAATGTATAAAATAACTTCTTATTGGAGATAATACAGATTTGTGAACTAGTATTTTGAAACACTCAAAATGTTGCGCTTATATTTTGTATTTTTTTTGTTGGAAATTTATATTAATTAATTACAGTTTGCATAATGCCAGGTCGTAAGCTCTAGGATGCTCCGACTACCATATTCTTACATATAAAGAGGAACGATGGATGTTACATATCAAGTTGAAATACCTAAAGTAAATAGGTTAAATACTTTAAATGTAATTCTCATCAGCAATGTTTTGTCCGCCTCCGTAGTTTTATAGTCAGGACGCTCGGCCACCAAACTGGAGGTCTCTGGTTTGATTCCCAGGGGAGGATCAAATAAATTAATGTGATTTTTTCACTCTAATATTTATTCAATATCCTACCCTGGACTGGTACTAGAAGCGGAGGGCTGATCACCTTTCCTTCATGTGTAAATGATCACGACAACACTGCGTTTCTATGATGCAGTGCCCTATGCACTATTGGGGTGCGGATGAGAGTTTGAAGATATTTGACATTGTATTATTCACCCTACGGATAAGATGTCAATATTATAGATATCTCAACTTGTTACGATACATTTATCGTTCTTCTTCATACGAATGAAGACGGAAGTCTGAGCATCCCAGGGCTTACGACCTGGCATTTGGCTGGCCTTAGCGATCACTTTATACACTTTTGTAACGTTCACCATCTGCCCATTATTGCATTTATTCTTGAATACTGTATGCATGCAACAGTCTCTTAACCTTTTAGAAGCCTTCCATTTTTAAGCTCAGACTTCCATTTTTCACCACAGACATCCATTTTCAAGCTCAGACTTCCATTTTCAAGCTAGACTTCTTTTTTCAAGCTAGACTTTTATTTTCAAGCTCAGACTTCCATTTTTAAGCTCAGACTTCCATTTTCAAGCTAGACTTCCGTTTTCAGTTCAGACTTCCATTTTCAAGCTCAGACATCTATTTTCAAGCTAGACTTCAATTTTCAAGCTAGACTTCGATTTTCAAGCTAGACTTCTATTTTCAAGCTCAGACTTCCATTTTCAAACTTAGACTTCCATTTTTAAGCTAGACTTCCATTTTCAAGCTCAGATTTCCATTTTTAAGCTCAGAATCCCATTTTAATACATATAAAGAGGAGCAATACATATTTCATTTTTACTTAAAATAAAAAAAAATCTAATATTTAAATCATAAATAATTCTCAAAAAAAATGTTATAGTTTGTATGAATACATTAATCATGCATCAACTGGAAAATATTAATTTCAGAAATTTAATACCAACAATAACTGTTCCTACAAATAAATTGCGTGGAAATCGGAAAAATCCACAAATGAAATTCAATTTCACGACGGAAATCAGAACACTTGTATTTATGATTTCATATATGGCTCGGAACGAACGCTCCATTGCGAATATCAATTTATTACTGGGAATTATATATGTACGTTCTGCGGGCAGGTAGGTACACAAAATACATGTAGATGAAAATAAGGCACGAAATGATTGTTATGAAAAAATCCTAGACTGAAAAAAAACCGTTTATAAAAGCTTTAGTAAAAAAATGTGAATAATGTAGAAATAAAAAAAAGTAAACTTTCATTGGTTACTACATTTATTATATGCTTTTAAACAGTAAATTTTAAAAGTGCAAGCCAAATTTGATGTATATATTTATATATTTATGAGTTAAAATAAGTTACAAAGTGGTAGGTAAGCTTTTCTTATTTCATATAAAAAAAAACATAAAATAATGTAATAGTGAATCAATTATAAATTATGTACATTGCATTGCACGGCCGACCACAAGGTAGACAACTGCCAGGCAGACCACAAAAGATATGGATTGATAGCTGGGAATCGACACCGAGGAGGCCAACCCCTTTTAAAAACAGGCCACAAGGCCTTCACCAAATAGAAGAGTAATTAATAAAAATTTAATTAATCGTGTTCTTATAAAATCGGATTTGATTTTCCCAAGCCTTATTTTTTAAATTTTATAAATGTATACGTAACGTAATGGCTTTTTTTCCAAATAAAACGTAGTAGAATGGCGTTTCGGCCCTTTTTTCGAAGATATGTATTTTTTGAAAATTTTCTAAATTATGTAAACGAAACAATGTGAGCGCTTACGTAATAACGATTTTTATTTTTATAATTCGTCAAAATGTCCGCCTCCGTAGTGTTATTGTCAGCACGCTTGGCTACCGTTCTGGAGGTCCCGGGTTCGATTCCCGGGGGGGGGGGTCAAATAAATAAAAGTATTTTTTCACTGTAATATAAATTCATTATTACCCTGGACTGGTACCTGAAGCGGAGAGCTGATCACCTTTCCTTCATGTGTAAACGATCAAGATAACACTGCGTTTATATGAAACAGTGCCCTATGCACCATTGGGGTGAGGATAAGGGTTTTTATTATTTTTTATGGTAAAAAGCTTGACATGGAGTGGATTTCGGGACGTTTTTTGTTTTGAAAAAAGCTCTGCATAATATTCTGTACTTATAAAGCAAGACTTATTTGTGTAGATATAACATATTCCAATTTATTTCGAATTCCGATAAACCTATCATGTTTATTCATTTTCTCCAGTAAATCATGTGGAAATATTAGATTTTATCCATCTATGTTTTTCCACCCCATCGGCTCCCATGTTATTATAGTAAGAACATCATATCCTGATTTTATTATATATTTTAACATGAGCAGTCATGGATGTAGGAAATTCGGAAGATTCGTCTCAGATAATTGTGAAGTATAAGTTAGTGAAGTTATTTTCATAAAGTATTTTTCAATTAAATATCAATTCACTAGCTAACTAACTATCCATCACGCCATTTCCCCGCAGGGGTAGACAGATATAATAGAACCCCACACTACTCTGTTTTTGCAAACATTATTCGCCTCTTCCACGTTTATGCATCTCCTCATACATACCCGCCGATTAGTTCAACTCCTAACCTGACCACTTTCAAGTATTTGGCAAACCTGATCGTGCCAAATTTTCCTAGGTCTTCCTCTACTTCTTTTTCCAACTTCTTAAGCTTGTTTTTTATCGTTCTTTCTTCACTCAAACGTTCAACCAAACCATCCTAACATACCTTTCTTAATTATATCGATAATTACAAATCGCTTTTCTCAGCCTTGCATTCTTTCCTTGTTTCACCATTCGAACATCTATTATAAATTGTTCTACCACACATTCGTCTGAGGGATTGCATTTATGTTTATGAATGTGATCTCTCAGATTTTATATATGTTTATGAATTTGTAAACGAATGTTTGTATGTATTCGTATGTATAAAAAAATATTTTTACTTTACTTACTTCATATATTTTAGAAATAAATTAAATATTTTATTTTTATTGTATGAAATCCATCTGCTTATTCTTTTCTCCATATCACGAAAAGCACAATATATAAGTCAGTTATACAGGCCAGCGACTTCTCAATAGTTGCAAAGTACAGAATTCATATAATAGCAATCACACGCTGAAAGAGCAATCCGCTACGAGTGACGTTTCTTGCATGAAAACACTTTTCAGGAAATTTCATGAAATTCAGTCAGATGGTCGATTATCTTTATTTCGAGCTTTGAGAAAAATAATGTTGGGTTGAGTGCAGAAAATGATTGCATTTCATGAAATCAGGAAAATTGACTTTTTCAAATGGCCATTTGATCTTCATTTGATTGAAAACGCCATAACTAGGCGAAACAATTGTCACAATATTAATTTTTTATGTGTTTTTGTTTAATAAAATACAACTTAGCAGACTCAAATAATTTGTGTTTGATATGAAAAGTAATACATAAATTAAAATAAAGTTTTACAAATAAAACGCCAAATCAATAAATATTTCGAAAATATTGATTTATTTTTTGACGACGAAAAATGTTAAATATCGAATTTGAATATCAAATATAGAGTCTGACAAATACAGAAGTTCTCTTGTATTACCCAGAACATAATATTTTAAATTAACATAGATATTCGTTTGAACTTCTCTATGAAAATCACAGCAAAATTACTGGCTGTAGAAAATAATTAACGTTGATTAAAAAAAAATCTCAAAGCTCCGCAACAAAGTGGTCTTTTATAATCCTAATTAAGAAAAAAGTTAATTAAAATATACCCTTGAAAAGAAGACGCAATAAAAAGGAACAAAATAAGTCAAACGAGATCGCTTTTTTTCTCAGGCAACTAAATAACAGGTTAGTTTTAGAAAAAGTAAAAATTTCAACCTAAACTCGGTTTGAATTCTCTTAAGGGAAGTTTTAAGGATTCATAAGTTTTCTGTTTTTTTTTCTTCGAGAGATTACGGCGGTGATTTAGTATACTTGGAAACTGTACTGAGCGGTTTTAGATGAAATGGGAATAGAAGAAGAGAGATGAACAACGACAGCTAGAAAAAACTGGTTCTCACTACATAAAAATACATTATTTATGCATGTTCTCAATATTATTAAAATTTAAAGCATTTACTTTGTGGCTAGTAATTTTTGCTTATTTATTTTTTTACAAAAATGTTTATAATATTAGTATATAACCACCACTCACCGAGATTTTTAAGTCTACCAGTTTCGAGATGTACCCGTCTCTTCGTCAAGACTATCACTACCACAGCATGCAAACAATACCACTCTTCACCACCATAGCACCATTTACACACTTAAAACTACATAAAATATTTAACACATGCATGTTTAACCTCGGCTCGTAACGCATGTTTGTGCTGAAACCTTAAGTGTATGTTGGTCTTCGGGTCGACCAAAAATCGCATGTGTTGAACATTTTGTGTAGTTTTAAGTGTGTAAATGGTGCTATGGTGGTGAATGGTGCTATGGTGTTCTTTCTCCATTTGATAAATATTTAGTATATTTAAAAAATAATTATATGAAAAATATGCCGCTTTTACTGGGATATAGTACATTTTTTGGGCAATCTGAAAACATGTACAACTGAAAATTGACGATTTTTGATATTTGACGTTGTTAAAAGAAGTGAGCGATATATACTTCCATAAACGGTCCATACATTCATATTTCCGTATAAAATTCTTAAACAAATGGACTACAAAATATTATATATATTTCCATATACATATAATCATCATACAATTAGCTTACATATTCATTTCCATATAAAATCCATACACAATTGGAATAATCCATACAAATCATTCTACGGTTTTTTATTAAAAACTTTGAAAGACATGAAATTAAAAGAAAATCCCTAAAAGATACATAAATTAACAAAAAAATACGAATAAAAACGAAAACTTTTCGACGTTGAAATCTTTAATGGGAACGCGCATTTAAGCAGTAAGACTTTGTGGAAAAACCGATAAAATTTAAAAACGGTCAAAGTTTTCTGCAATTTGCCCCAAGCGGTAAATTAAAGGCGCCCTCAACCCCGGCCCGATATCAAGAGGGTTGGTTAATAAGGATTTCGGTAGTTCATAAAAGTGGAAGAAGATAGGAGTGATTAAAATTTTGGCCCGAAGCGATTTGTTCAGACAAAAGACCGAAGCGGCGATTTTTTAAAGGACCATTACAGTAAAAAATAGCTAGTAGATACCGGTGTGTTCTCTTGGAAACTTATTCAGACTAAATGGTGTATAGGACACTGCTTCATCAAATGTAGTGAAAAGAAACAAATGTGAAATAAAATTGATTTAAGAATACACATTTTACTAAAAATAGTACTTTATCAATAAAAATGTTAAACATTAATTTTGGGTAATTTATTAAGCGCCATTTTGTAAAATACAACATCAGGAGGTTTCGAAAATATAAAAATTCATATACATATACTTACGAACAAATATGTACATTCATATTCACAAAAACAATTTTTTTTTGAAGACCCATCAAGTTTTGATAGTGGAGTTTATTTTTAAAATCCTTTTTTATAGATAATAATTTGGATATGTACAAATCCTTGTTCATACATCTGGTTTCTTCACAGAAATTAAAAATTGAAATACATTAATTTAAACTATGTTTTTACAAAATTCTGAATTATCTCCAATAAGGAGTTATTTTTGTATTATTTTTTGACATCTCATCAAAGACGAAGAAGAACTGGTAAAATTATAAGATAAAATGATAAAATTGAAAATGATGTTTTCTGGCGTTTCTCATATATGTGATTATAATCCAGGATTCGGACCTCACATACTAATAAAAGAGATTCTGCTCAATAAAAAGCCTTTTTTCATCTCACCAATAGATGTCTCTTGTGATGTTCTAGTGATTCAAGAACAACGTTTCGGAATCGGATTATATATATGTAACTTTCAAGAATTTGAGTAGTGCGGTTGTCAATAATGGTAGAATTAGTGAATGTTACACGTGTGTTAAGTGATCAAACCAGCCTATGACGGTCGTTTGTCCTGTAGATGTCCAGACTTCCATATTCTTCCTCATCTTTGATGAGATGTCAAAAAATAATACAAAAAATGTTCCCTGTTCACATTCTGTTCAAACAATATGTAAAAAGATACCATTGATTGTATTTTAATGATACCATCTAAATTTTGGTGACTGTTTTAATAAGGTTTATGTGGTCGATTCCAACGGGATTAATATGTTTACTATGCAGTGTGGAGAATTCTTATGATACTTCTGGATATTATTCGGGCTATGACGGTCGTCAGCCCCGTAAATGCCCAGACTTCCATATTCTTGAATGTTTTTTGCAGATACTTTCTGGCACATTTTATAAACTTTATAAAATAAAACAACTTCCATATTCTTCTTCATCTTTGATGAGATGTCAAAAAATAATATACTTTTTTCGCTGTACCTTTCATATTCCTAAACTTGTTGACAAAGAATGATTAAGCATTGATTACATCTAAAAAAGTGACAGTAATAGGGGGACTGATTATGTTTAACAGTTTACATGGAACGAGGAGCTTGTAGAGATAATTGCAAGCATTGTTCGTAAATATCTTTCAGCCCAAAGTTTAAGGGTCACGTATTTCAATAACGGTTTAAATTACAATTATTTATATTTGAAGCACTACCTTTGTGATTATCCATTTTATAATTAAATGTAACTTTGTTTTAAAATTATGTAAATATTTCATTTTCATTTAATTATAATGTTTACCGGTTTCGAAGCTAACCGTTTCTTTATCAAGACTGTTTAATATTATTAAGTATTAATCAGTCTTGATAATGAAGCCTTGTAACCGATAGACATTATATTTAAGTTAAAATAAAATATAAAATATTGTTAAAATATTGATTTTGAAAATGGTTTAAATTACTGATTGACAATAAATTTACATTCCAACAAAGATTATTTTGAGTGTATTTTGTATATTAAACCGTCGTTTATTTTTTATATGGTAATATTACACCCTCCTTATCATTCATCGTTCACTTTGTGTAATACCATTCATGCATCTCCTCATACATACCCGTCAATTATTACGACTCCTGACCTGACCACTTTCAAGTATTTGAAATACTTGATCATGCCAAGTTTTCTTCAATCTTCCTTTGCTTCTATTACTAACCACATTCACTTCATAAATTTGTTTTACTTATCTTTCTTCATTCATTCGATTTACATACTTAAACAATCTCAGCACACCTTTGTTAAATTTATCAATAATACTTATCCCAGCCTTGCAAAGCGGAAGTAGGTCAATTTTATTACAAAAGTTTAAGGTCTTATTATGTTTACAATAATTTAATTTTTAAATTTAAAACAAAAGTTATAATACAGTTAAAATTTATGAATAAAAGCATATTGAGTGAGGAAAAAGAAAATATATCCCATATGAAAAAACACAAAAAAATAAATAATACTGTTTTTCGGTCAATCATTATTAATTATATATCTTCTTAACTTTTTTGGCCACTATCTGTATCCGTGTGTATGCGTGAGTGTGTTTTAGTATGTGTGTGAGTGTGTATGTGTTGTTGTATGAGTGTGTATGTGTGTCCATTATCATATATATTTTCTCTTTTAGTTGGTTTTACGTCATATAACTTCCATGTCATTAAGTACCATAACATTAATAAAATAAATAAATGAATATCTACCCTCTTAAAATATTATTTCTATTTTTACGTAAAATTTGTAAAATTCCCGAGAAAAGGCGAAAGCGATGGTTGGACGAACCCGGCCTTACGAGATTTCAATAGGAAAAGTTTAGCAGCCACTGGCTATTTGGAGTGGGCCCAAAGCTTTAGAACAATAAAGCTTAATGATGAGCTTTGGAGAGCTTTGGGAATAGCTGGTTTAATGTCTGGAGCTTCCATCATACACTGCTTGAATAATGGGAAATCACGGAAGATTTAATGAAATTTAGAGAAATTTACGAAACGTTTCCTAGATTTTAAGATATAATCATATTCATGTATCTTGTGTTTTGGTCACAGGATACTTAAAGAAAAGGATTTGAATATAAAATACTTCATTATTGAGATTGTTAAGGGAAAAATTAAATAAAAATAAGAAATATTTCTTAGTCCCTCTTCAAAATTCAACGTCCCAAGGACCCAACTCTAAAATTTAGAATACGGTGTTTGAAAATGTTGCGGAATGCATCGAAACACGTGTCACAGTAGATTTTAAGAAATAGTGGTATTTACTTAGTAGAAAAGGAAAAAATTAAAATCTGGTTTTATCATAAAAAATATGATGTCAACTCACAGTTTAAAGGAATGAGAAAAACGGGCTCTTCAATAAATATATCACTCACTCCTTTCAAGAACGTCATAAATCAAAATGCTTGATTTTTCAGGGGAACGTTTTTAAAGTTTAAAAATATAATATAATATATTTAAAATAAATATCAAGTCACTTACTGAACTTTTTACTGTACAAGGTTTTTTCTCCATTAGAAAAATATTTAGGATATTTAAAAAAATAATTAAACTATACCTTTTCTTCAAAATGCAAAAACAACATTTTCTGCCCTGTAGCTGGTAAATATTAAGTTAAAAATATGCCTCTTTTGCTGGGATACAGTACATTTTCTGGGCGTTTCGAAAACATGCACAACTGAAAATTGACGATTTTTGATTTATGACGTTTTTGAAAGAAGTGAGCGATATGTAGACTGACGTCATAAATCAAAATGCACTTTCACACTCTCCTTATCAGTCATCGTTCACTTTGTGTCACACTTGATTAACACTAGTTCGTGACCATCGGTTTTGGAATAATCATTCCATCATCAGGTCACTAAAATAAAATTATTACGGTCTGATATTTGATCTGATCTCGCTCTTTCTGACTTCTTCTTGTTCCTCAAACTTAAAAGACATTTTAATTTTAAAAGATTTGAGACGATTTCTGGTGTATGTAAAAAAATGTACGAATTATATTGAATTATATTTAGGAATTAAAAAAATCAACAAAGAAATAAAACACTATAAAATTATTGAAATTTTTAAGAAAAAAATTAAACGCATTTCATGAAAATCTTTAAAAATATATTTAAAAGAAAATAAAAAAAAAGACTATTATGCCATCACTCAATAAAACAATAAACTTTGATTGTAATTCTCTCTCCAAGCATAAGAGCTCAGTATGTATAAATAAAGAAAAATTGTATAAAATTCTATTAAAACGAACTAATCACTTTTTAAATTAATTTAAAAAATCCAAATACAATTTTGTCTTAAAATTTAAGCATGCAATGAATTACTTTCGGATTTTTAAAATTATGAATAAACGAACGTTTTCATCTTTATTTATATAAAAATTGGATATTTTGAATCACATTTATTTTTTCTTTCTAAAAATCTAAATACGAGTGTGGTAACAATTTCAAAAATTCAATATACGTGAAAAGATAATGAGAATTTCGAAAAAAACCTTTTCCGTTCAAAAAGTTTTTATTTTAGTATTCCTGATCAAAATTAAAATGTAAGTCACGAAAAACAAAAATCAAATTTGAGCGAGTCGGAAGCGAGCGGAAATGAAATTGATTTCTTCTTCTTCTACAGCCGGAAGTGACGTCACTCGAGACGAGATGAAATATGTACGAGAGGCTGCGATCGGAGCGGAAGTAACGACAGATCGAATTTCCCGGGTACATCCGGTGGGATTTGGCTCGTATTGTAATAATCGAAATATTTTTTAAGGATACATGTAGAGTAGAACCTCGGTATAACGAACCTAAAAAAAAATCCTTTGTGGATACAACCCAGATTTGTGAACAAGTATTAAGACACACTCAAAATGTCATTAGTAATTAACTGGTCAAATTATAAGCTAAATAAAAAAATAACATCATATTTTCAGGCGGGTCTCAAGTATGTATATGAATATAATCCAGGATTCGCACCTTGCATACAAATCAAAAGTTTCTCTGCTTAATCAAAGCTTTCCTCATTTAAAAATAAATTATGTTGTGAACTTACACTTACAGTGTCATGTGATTGATCAATATATCTAGGAGTTGAATTACTATAACTTCACTCTAGTGAAGTTTTAGTAATTCAAGAACAACGTTTCCAAAAAATTGAGTTGTGTGGTTTGTCAATCATGTGAAGAATGATGAATGTTGCTCATATGTAAAGTGATATCTTAATCAGCCTATAACAGGTGGTAAGCCCTGGAAATATCCTGACCTCCATAATCTATTTCGTCTATGTTGAAGTGTCAATTTTAAAAATTACTTTTAAGTGGAGAAACCCAAATTACGCACAAGTTTTTGTACAGACTTAAATAGTTGTGTTACTCACTTTCGTAACATCGAAGTTTTGTTTTTAGTTACATGCTTTTCTCTGTGTCTTGAGGTATATTTTTCATTGAATGATATGGCTAGTTAAAGGGTATTCCAAAAAAAACTGTAATATCAAGTGAATTGTTATATTGAGATTCGTTACATCGAGGTTCTCCTGTATAATACTTTTGAAGGGTATAGGACTGGATTCTTTATGTATTCAAAAATAAAATTTAGGTGTCATTGTTAACAGGTAACGAAATTGACAAAAATTTGAGTGTGCACAAATACTTGTTCACAAATCTGTGTTCTTCACTTGAGAGTTATTTATACATTTTTTGACATCTCAAAAAATTTGAAGAAGAATATGGAAGTCTGGGTATTTACGGGGGTTATCACCCGTTTTAGGCTGTTGACAGTTCTTAGACCTTGTAAATGCCCAGATAACTATTTTCTTCTTCATATATGATGAGACGTCATAAAAAGGTAAAGAAATTCGCTTTGCGTGACATATCAAAGCTCTGCAAAAATGTATGATTTGATTTGAATGGGAGGTTTTTACTTTAAGAAAGCTTTGTTCAACTAACTGTGGGAGGAATTAAAAGCTCATTTACCAGAAATGTATGAACAATAAAATAAAGAAGACTGGAGAAGGTATTTTAAGTCAAAAGAATATTCACAACATTTGAGTGTGTCCATATACTTGTTCACAAATCTGGATTGTCTATAATGGGTAGAATTGGTGTATGTTACACGTGTGTAAAGTAATCCGATCCGTAAATGCCAAGACATCCATATTCCTCTGCATCATTGATGAGATGTCCAATTACAATTATTAATTAGATCTGGATTATCTCCAATTACAGGAGTTATTTTCATATTTTTTTTGACATCTCATCAAAGATGAAGAAGAATATGGAAGTCTGGGCATTTACGGAGCTGACGACGAAAATTTTGATTGTGTTCACAAATCTGGATTATCTCCAATTATAGGAGTTATTTTTCATATTGTTTTTCGACACCTCAACATAGATGCAAAAGAATAAAGAATAAAGAAGGGAATTAACGGGGCTTAAGTGATCACTATACACACGTATAATATTTACCAATTCTACCCATTATTGACAACCACGCCACTCAAATTCTCGGAAGTTCTATAAATATGAACCAATTTTAAAGAATTATTCTTGAATCACTAGAACTTCACAAGAGACATCTAAGATTCTTTTCGAAAACAGATTGGTGTGGTGTTCTATTCTTTCTGCCGACCTTAACGAGGAAGCTGCGTGATCAGTTTCAACACTCAAATTGTTTATTTTCGTTTGAAATGAATGAGTAATACGTTTCAGACAAATGAATTAAATCACTTAATAAATATTTGTTAATTTGTTTCTGTATTTACCGAGAAAACAAATGAATTCAGAATCTGGGGATGAAATAATTATTTTCGGCCATCGAGCTATGATGTTCGTATTATACATCATCAAAATATCGTTCGATCGGAAAGGTAACGTGATATTAAACAAAGTTAATACTAACCCCCTGAGACTCGACTGACAAGCGAACTGTGCGCAAGTCATCACAATCCAACAAACCGGAAATAGAGTGATGTGGCATTCAACCCGAAACATCCTGTCTTCAACATTTTGAGTGTGTCCAAATACTTGTTTACAAATATGGATTATCTCCAATTATAGGACTTATTTTTCATATTATTTTTTTGACATCTCAAATAGATGAAAAGAATATAGAAGCTCTCTATGTACATAAACGCTTGCATGATGCGTTATTGATGAACTAATCATGTTTAATACAATTATAAAAAACTAACTAACTAACCATCACGCCGCTTCCCCGCAGGGGTAGGCAGAGAGAAAGAGCGCCACACCACTCTGTCCTTGCAAACATTCTTCGCCTCTTCCACGTTCATGCATCTCCTCATACATACCCGCCGATTGTTACGACTCCTAACCTGACCACTTTCAAGTATTTGGCATACCTGATCGTGCCATGTTTTTCTCGGTCTTCCTCTACTTCTTTTCCCGCTAACATTCGCCTCATAAATTTGTTTTACCGTTCTTTCCTCACTCATTCGTTCTACATGTCCAAACCATCTCAACACACCTTTCTTAATTTTATCGATAATGCTTATCTCAGCTTTGCATTCCTTCCTTATTTCACTATTCGCACATCTATCATACATCGTTTTGTTACACATTCTTCTGAGAGATCGCATTTCGACTGCATTCAGTCTACTTTCATCCTTCTTTTGCCAACTCCATGTTTCACTTCCATATATTAGAGTTGGAACCAGGACTCCGTTGTGCCAGTTTGCCAGTTTAGCTTCCGCTGATAGGTTTTTATTTGCTATAACTGATTTCAGTGCACCGTTCACTTTGTTCCCAGCATTCACTCTCCTTTCTACATCTTGATCAATCTTTCCATCCCTAGAAAACATACTACCCAAATACACGAAATCATTTTTTTTATCATATTTATAGGAACAATTAATTTAAAACAGCCTAAAATCCTTATATTTATAGAACTGTATTTATAGCAGGCAGATAGATAGTATTTTTTTGCCAGAGTAAATGTTGTAATATTATGTATTAAAGAATATGACTGACTAAGTACTGCGCCTTTTAAATTCAATGAATCAACATTTTATTATAAAATATTTCTAGAATAAGGTTAACTTCTCGAAGAATAAAGACAAATCTTATCACTCTTAAGTTCTGTTCCAGAATCTCTCCGTTTACCAATATTTCACATTCAGATCTGCATTCTTCTCTTTCAAAAACCATAATCTTGGATTTGCTAACATTCATCAATAAGTCACTTTCCTTGCACACATTATACACTTTTGTCACCAACGCCTGCAGGTCTTCTCTGCTATCGGCAAGAAGAACAGCATCGTCAGCATACAAAAGGCAACAGACAGTCAAATTATTCATTCTGGCTCCAACATTTATATATATATATATATATATATATATATATATATATATATATATATATATATATATATATATATATATATATATATATATATATATATATATATATACATAAAGGGTCCGCCAAATAACTTTTTTTTTTTGAAAATGCTATAAAAAAAAAACTACTGAATATTTTCTCAAATTTCTTTTTTTATTTATAAGTACAATCCTTCCGGTTAATAATGAAAAATAATTTCATTCAAATGGCTGCCTCGGCTGGCCATGCAGTAGCCTACACGATCGGTCCAATTTTTAAGCACATTATCGATTGTGTGCAGCTGTATTTCACCAATGGCTTCACGAATATTGTCCTTTAAAGCGTCAATTGTCTCTGGCTTGTCGGCGTAACATTTATCTTTGAGGGCACCCCACAAATAATAGTCCAACGGTGTCAAATCGCAGCTCCGAGGTGGCCAAACGACATCAGCTCTGCGGCTGATAATGCGATCTTCAAAAACAGGGCGCAAAACATCGAGTGTAGCTTCGGCTGTGTGGCACGTAGCGCCGTCCTGTTGAAACCAAATGTTGCCAATATCCTCCTCTTCAATTTTTGTGAACAAAAATCCGTTCAACATGGCCCGATAACGATCGCCATTGACTGTAACGGCCACTCCTTGCTCATTTTCAAAGAAAAATGGCCCAATTATGCCTCTGGACCAAAATCCGCACCAAACAGTGACTCGTTTTGGGTGTACCGGCTTTTCAATGTATGCGTGCGGGTTTTCTGTGCCCCAAATACGACAATTTTGCTTGTTTACATACCCGCCAAGATCAAAATGAGCTTCATCCGAAAAGATGATTTTTTTGGCAAAATCGGCATCTTCTGTAAGTCGATCGCAGGCCCACTCAGCGAAGCGAAAACGCATTGGATGGTCAGTTGGCTTCAACTCCTGAACCAATTGGACTTTGTATGGCGTCATACCAAGGTCTTTATGCAAAATTCGTCTCAATGATGTCTCCGAAATGTTCAATTGTTGAGAACGACGGTGAATTGATGTTGATGGCGCTTCACGCACACTTTCTGCCACAACATCGATATTCTCGGGTGTACGCACTGTTTTTGGCTTTTCACGCTTTGGTTTATCGATGAGGATGCCAGTTTCTTTCACTTTTTTCACAAGATAACTAACATACGGAGCTGACGGTGCTTCTCTTCTTCCAAAAACCGTACGCAATTTTCGCACACATTCTGCAACATTACCATGATTTTCAAAGTAATGTCGCAATATTTCCCAGCGTTGTTCAAGCGTATACACAACCATATTCGCTCAGCGGAAGGATAAAACTAATTATCTGTCAAATCAGACATGAGCTAAGTGTTACCATTCACGAAATAAGCACTAGTTGAAAAAAAAAACTTTAGATGGCGAACCCTATATATATATATATATATATATATATATATATATATATATATATATATATATATATATATATATATATATATATATATATATATATATATATATATATATATATATATATATATATATATATATATATATATATATATATATATATATATATATATATATATATATATATATATATCAATAAGTCACTTTCCTTGCACACATTATACACTTTTGTCACCAACGCCTGCAGGTCTTCTCTGCTATCGGCAAGAAGAACAGCATCGTCAGCATACAAAAGGCAACAGACAGTCAAATTATTCATTCTGGCTCCAACATTATATATATATATATATATATATATATATATATATATATATATATATATATATATATATATATATATATATATATATATATATATATATATATATATATATATATATATATACATATATATATATATATATATACATATATATATATATATATATATATATATATATATATATATATATATATATATATATATATATATATATATATATATATATATATATTTACATACAATTATTTCTACAACTATAAATTATTAAAAATAATATTACCAACAATTAAGTTGGTATTAAGTTCAAAAATATTAATTCTCTCACAAATTGCCATGTCCATAGATTCTTCCTTTCCCATGAAATAAATATAAGTATACATACCTACACCCCCCATTAACTATTGTTAATTCCATCCCATATATAATTACTGCACATGTAAAAACATAAGGAACGTCAGTCCATTTAATCTTCACATTGTTTGAAAATGGCATAACTAGGCGAACAATTGTCAAAATATTAATTTTTATCTTTTTTTTAAAACAGAATACAGCTTAGTGGACTGAAAAAATCTGTGTTTGATTTAAAAATAAATACATAAATTAAAATGGAGTTCTACAAATTTTACGCCAAATCAATTAAAAGAAGTCTGGGTATTAACGGGACTTAAGTGATCACTTTACACACTTATAATATTCACCAATTCTACCCATGATTGACAACCACACTACTCAAATTCTAGGAAGTTCTTTAAATTTTTTATTTTAATAATAAATTTAATAATAAAACCCTTATCCACACCCCAATGGTGCATAGGGCACTGATTCATATGAACACAGTGTTATCTTGATCGTTTACACACGAAGGAAAGGTGATCAGCCCTCCGCTTCAGGTACCAGTCCAGGGTAATATTGAATAAATATTACAGTGAAAAAATCACTTATATTTATTTGACCCCCCTGGGAATCGAACCCGGGACCTCCAGAACGGTAGCCGAGCGTGCTGACCATTACACTACAGAGGCATTTTATATTAAGTAAAATTTTACATTAAGGCATTTTACAATTTACATTAAGTAAAGATAAATAATTGTGTTTTTATTATTTACGCAAATATTTCAATTACATACTATTTCTGTGAGCCTAATCGGATCATTTTTATTAAAAAGAAAATTAACTGAGTAAAACATTATTTTAAAGGGATAGATTTTACCACGTGACTGCCGAATCAGTTAATGAACTTAGAAATTTACCAATTAATTTGATGATATCATTTTGAGTGGTTCCAAATACTTGTTCACAAATTTGGAGTATCTCAAATACAGGAGTTTTTTTTATATTTTTTTTATTTTACATTTCAATAATATGAAAAACATTCTCTTGAAATTAGAAAAAATCTTGATTTGTGAACAAGTATTTGGACACACTCATAATGTTATACGTGAGCAAGGCAAATAAAACTGCAACTCATAATATAGCTTTAAAAAAATTTTTTTTATGAAGTCAGGCGTGAACGGTTCAAATTTAGTATATGCCACGTATTATTTTTGACCCGGAAAATATTTCGAATTTCGCTGTACTAATAAATCTTCTCTACAGTGAAATTCTGCTGTTTAATTACGTGATGTATGATTTTATTTATTTATCTGGTATTAAACGTGATAATATACTTGCAGCATTAATATCAAATACTGAGCAGACACGTAGAAGCCAATACTAACCTTTTTCACTCGAAATTTTGTATCGAAATTTTGTTAAATGTCCGCCTCCGTAGTGTAACGGTCAACACGCTCGGCTACCGTTCTGGAGGTCCCGGGTTCGATTCCCAAGGGGGGTAAAATAAATATAAGTGATTTTTCACTGTCATAGTTATTCAATATTACCTTGGACTGGTACCTGAAGCGGAGGGCTGATCACCTTTCCTTCATGTGTAAACGATCAAGATAACACTGCGTTTATATGACGCAGTGCCCTATGCACCATTGGGGTGCGGATAAGGGTTTTATTATTATTAAAGTTTTACCTGCTCTAAAGCTCTCAGCCATATCCATAGAAATATTCCATATTCCATGATTAAGTAGTGGGGTTGTCAATGGCTAATGTTACACGTGTATAAAGTGATTTATATACGTCTAATATTTACTTAATTCAACCTACACAGGTTTTAGACCCTGCAAATACCCAGACTTCCACATTCTTCATCTATGTTGAGATAAATGAGTCAAATATTATTTTGACTTACTAACTAGCTAGCGGTAGTCGAGCTACCGTTTTGGAGGTCCTGGGTTCGATTGCCAAAGAAGGGGGGTCAAATAAACATAATTTAATTTTTCACTATAATATTTGATCAATATTACTCTCGACTGATACCTGAAGCGGAGGGCTGATCACATTTATTTCTTGTGTAAACGATCAAAACACTGCGTTTATATGATGCAGTGCCCTATGCACACTCAGGGTGTGGATAAGGGTTTGAAGAAAAAGAAGAACAGATAACACTATTTCTTAAAATGTGCTGAGACACATTTTAAGAAATACGTAGAAAAACTTTGTACGGTATTTGATGATAATGCATTCAACATCATTGTATTTAAAATACCGTTCGATTATATTTGATAAGCATGGTGAATGTATGGTGGACCCCGTGTGTGTGTTTTGGTGACGGAATGCCAGAATACGATATTTAAAAGAAATGCTTACTTACAGTTTGTTTATTGATATAAAATTCTTACACTATTTGATAACGATTTGATATTAACTTATTATAATTTATTTAATTGATTATTGAACTTTGAATGAAATCTGAAGCTAAAATATACGTTCTTTAACAATCAAGCGATGGCAGGCGATTCTCGCAGGCGCGCTCCGGTTGGCTGCTTTTGTTGAATCCGCTCAGTGTTGTCAACCTGACAACACCAAATGGCGTGGCCAGACGGCTACAAATGCATCGAAACACATTCACCACTATTCCATCAAATTTAAATAGTAATAAAAATATATTTCATATCATATTATCCCCAAACAAATATTTTATTAAATATAAAATCTACATAGAATTCAAGTTACGAATTTACTCATGGAATTAAATAAACGTTTGTGAAGGTATAAATGAATATTCTATTTCGAATATCAGAGATGAATTTTCTCTTTATTTGATTTATATAAGGTAAGTATTCTTGTTATCGACCCATGCTTTTTTCCTTTACTAACATTTTCTAATAATCCACATATAATTCGAATTTAATTTGTATTTTTAAACATATTACATTTATCAAATAAGAGAAAGATATACACTTAACAATTTTCAACTGAAGGCAGAACCATCTGTCAGTTAAAATTCAACGTAATATCGAAATTTCAAGTAATATGTAAAAGGAATCAAATATTAGCGTGTTTGGATATGTTTCCTTTTTAAAATTAATGTTACATGGATATTAAATAATGAGCAAAATGGTGAACGTTACACAAGTATGTAAACTGATCACTTAAGCCAGCCAAATGCCAGGTTATAGGCCCTGAAATTATCAGGTATCCCATTTCCGTCATAAGATGTTTCATATCAAGATGAGACACCTGTAACATATTAAAATAAAAATTGAATAGTAGTGTAATATCATTTATTGAATTTTATTTCATTACGATTAACTAGTTTCAAAAACTACACATGTTTTCATGGATGGGTGATTGCTAAAATTTTCTTTCACCTTCCGATGAAATCAACGGTAGTTTTCGAAACTCAATAAGTGTTATTATACAAGAGTTTACTTTTTAAAATAATCACAATGACTTCCCATAGAGTGAATTCCGAATTTATGAATTATATACCCATTAAAAGTATATATTAAACTTGGCACGATCAGGTATGCCAAATACTTGAAAGCAGTCAGGTTAGGAGTCGAAACAATCGGCGGGTATGTATGAGGAGATGCATGAACGTGGAAGAGGCAAAGAATGTTTGCCAAGAGAGAGTGGTGTGGCGTTATATTCTCTCTGCCTACCCCTGCGAGGAAGCGGCGTGATGGTTAGATAGTTAGTTAGTTAATAATATAAATAATAAATTCATATTGAATTTTAAACATGATTATCTAAGGAAAAAAACACAATAAAATAATTACAATAAAATAAATTATACTTCCAGCAAACATAAGCGTAAGTCCCTCTCTAAGCACAAGAGCTCAGTCTCTTTATTAGAGAGAACTGCGTTATTTATTTAAAGATTGTAAGTAGAAATATCTACAAATTAACTAAAATTTAAAAATAAAACTTTTGTTACAATATTAAATAATAAAAAAACTTAAAATTACTAAGGATAAAATCCCCAATTAAAAAAAGTAACACAGTTCGACGAAATAAATAATAAAACGTCGGTAACAGGCGCCCATTTTCGATACGGCACGATGAATATATATATTCATGTATGTAGCCATGCCATCATTACATATAATGAAGGCTTCATGGCAGGAATATGACAGAATCCAGATTAATTAAATGTCAGAGATTACATGACATGAAATGAGATTGCTTCAGGCTATTGGCAAACCGAAACCCGTAAATTTTGTATTTCATATACCGATTTATGTAGCCATACATTTAAAGTGTTCTACGTGTACTTAACACAGCATTTCTCAATATTTTTTACAATTTATTTCAAATAATTTCTCGAGTTAACTTTGAATTTTTATTATATTTTTAAATTACATAAGTTATATATATTTATTTAAAAGAACAATTTGAAACACATTTAAAATTTTTTTTTTGCAGAGACCCACCAAACCACCTTGTGTGTCTTGTCGGTGGAGTTCTTTTTATGTTTATATTTATGTATTAATTTTAAATCAAACACAGATTTTTTGAGTCTACTATGTTCTTTTTTATCAACAAAAACATATAAAAATTCATTCGTTTGAAAATGCCATAACTAGGCGAAACAATTGTTACAATATTAATTTTTTATATATTTTTGTTAATAAAATACAACTTAGTAGACTCGAAAAATCTGTGTTTGATTTAAAATTAATAATAATAATAATAATAATAATAAAACCCTTATCCGCACCCCAATGGTGCATAGGGCACTGCTTCATATAAACGCAGTGTTATCTTGATCGTTTTACACATGAAGGAAAGGTGATCAGCCCTCCGCTTCAGGTACCAGTCCAGGGTAATATTGAATAAATATTACAGTGAAAAAATCACTTATATTTATTTGACCCCCCCCTGGGAATTGAGCCCGGGACCTCCAGAACGGTAGCAGAGCGTGCTGACCATTACACTACGGAGGCGGAGACTAAAATTAATACATTCATTAAAACGGAGTTCTACAAATTAAACGCCAAATCAATAAATAAATCTTTCTTTACTAGCAGAGTTTCGGAAAAAGTCCATTTTCAGGTTGAAAATGAATATTTCAAAACAAGAAATTACAAAGAATACTATTTGTTTTATCGACGTTATACAATAATTTTTAACGTGTACATTTTCCTTCAACATGTTAAGAATCACTGGTTAAATAATTTTCGGAAAATACACGGCAATTCCTTTAATATAAGAAAACAAATATTCATCTTTCGTTATATGTTTTAATGAACATTGTACACAAAATATAAACTTCATATACGATTCCGATAAAATTATATTGAAGTTTAATAAAGGTTTTTTAATAAATAATTTATTACGTAGTCACATTGCGGTAAAATCTATTATTTTTATTTTTATTTTACATGGCAAATATGACTTTTTAACCATTTTTTGTGACACATCTTTTGATGGATCCAGCATCATTATCAAACACCGTGTGATGTTAAGTCTAAGTTTTAGAGTTGATATTGGGACGTTAAAGGATCATAATAATAATAAAACCCTTATCCGCACCCCAATGGTGCATAGGGCACTGCGTCATATAAACGCAGTGTTATCTTGATCGTTTACACATGAAGGAAAGGTGATCAGCCCTCCGCTTCAGGTACCAGTCCAGGGTAATATTGAATAAATATGACAGTAAAAAAATCACTTATATTTATTTTACCCCCCTTGGGAATCGAACCCAGGACCCCCAAAACGGTAGCCAAGCGTGCTGACCATTACACTTCGGAGGCGGACATAGAAATTTTAAAAATTATCAATGTTATAAGTCAAAATTTAAAAATAATTAAAATCTATGAAAAAGGTAGTAATAAATCCATTATTATCAATATGATAATGATTTAAGTCTCCTCCTATTGGCCATGTTCCCACTGATAAAAATAAGTAACAGCTTGTATCTCCTCTTCACCCTTCAACGTCCCAAGGACACAACTCCAAAATGTAGAACTAGCTTCAAATACGGTGTTTGAAAATGATGCGGAATGCATCGAAGTACGGGTCACAATAAATTTTAATGAAACAGAGATATTTACTAAGTAAAATGTTGAAATAAATGTCTGATTGACACAACTCCGAAATTTGGTATTGAAATAGAAATACGTGTCGAAATAGATTTTTAAAACAGCAATGGTATTTACCAATAAAATGACAATTTTCAATGAACATTTTTATGGTGCCTATGAATTTAGAGTTTTTAATTTTTAAGTTGTTATGAAGATTTATATGGTGTTTGAAAATGATGTTGGGTTTTTTGAAATACGCGTAACATCGATTTAAAAAACAACGGTATGAAGCAATTAAATAATAAAATTTAAATCGAAATTTTTTATCCAGTAAAATGATCAATTTTGATTTTTTTACTAACCTGCTTAGATTATTTTTTTTGACATCTCATCAAAGATGAAGAAGAATATGGAAGTCTGGGCATTTATAAAAAAGCTTCTTTACATCTCACCAACAGATGTCTCTAGTGAAGTTCTAGTGATTCAAGAAAAAAGTTTCTAAATTGGTTCATATATATAGAACTTCCAAGAATTTGAGTAGTGTGGTTGTCAATAATGGGTAGAATTGGTGAATGTTACACGTGTGTAAAGTGATCACTTAATCCAGCCTATGACGGTCGTCAGCCCCGTAAATGCCCAGACTTCCATATTCTTCTTCATCTTTGATGAGATGTCAAAAAAAAAATGAAAATAACTCCTGTAATTGGAGATAATCCAGATTTTGTGAACAAGTATTTGGACACACTCAAAATGTTGTAAACCTGCTTAGAAATGAAAAAATTGAATTTTAAATATATCAAACTACAAAAAATAGTATAAAATAGGTCCTTAAATTATTTAAAAATACGCAAAGGTTGATTAGATGACACACTCTAATTTGCCTTACAAATATTCGATCAATCATCTGCATTCATCGGCCAATAGATGCCTTTCATACTGCCATGTATAATAGAATTATTTCTTGTTTGACGTACTCTAAATGTTATGGTTTCATTACATAATATTTTCTTCTACATGGCAAAATAATTTAAGACAACCTTTCCTTATGTACTAAACCAATATATCAAAACCTTTCATTGTTTTCCGATTTCTCAGTTCGAAACCTCATCAATCTCTTCGAATATTCGCGAATACAATAGAACTCGGTTATAAGGGCCTTGGTTGTTACGTCACTCGGATATACCACCACTTTTGACTAAGTTCGGCCAAACTATCTCGTATGTGTATCAATATCCCAAATATATCGTAATTCATTATTGTCCATCTTGGTTATAGCGTCAATTTTGTGGTAACTGAATTGTTTGCCTATCGCTACAAAAAGCATCAAAAGATTCCAAAACATTTTTTCACTCTTTACATTTTCTTAATATAATGTTTTTTATATGTATAAATGATTTCCAACATTTTGAGTACCGCAGAACGGGGCTACTTGAACTTTGATGTGTTACTTGAGCCCAGTACAAAAAAAAATTAAATCTGTATTTGGTCTACAATAATGAACGTATCGACACGATTCATTATTTCCCCGACAGGTGACACTTATTGTCACGATACTTCGATCGACACTAAGAAAAAAGGTAAGCCAGCCTATGTATGATAGGTTGTAAGCCCTGTAAATACCCGGACTTCCATTTTCATTATCATCTATATTGAAATGTCAAAAATAACAATGAAGCTATATATTACAGTTTATAAAAAGAATTTGTTCATACTTTCTATCATTTACTTAGCGCTTTATAAACCCTTATGTATAATTTATGTTCAAGTACTATCTGCTCTCTGGTAAGGTGTCAAACGTATTAAATAATATCACTTGTCTGTTTTTGGTGTGGTTGATATTGCTCCTTAGTACTTTTTTCTGTAAATGAAGTTTAAATAAATAAATGAAATACAGATAATATACAAACCTTTTTTTAATTTTTTCTTAAAATACCCTTAAAAGAGTCATTATGATATAACGTGTCCCCGTGGCGTAATTAGGTAGACGCTCGACTGCGAAACTGGCATCACAGGATCGATTCCCGCCAAATGCAAAATAAATTCATGATTAATTTTTTATTGGTCTGGATGATTGAGATGTATTTTTTCTTTTATTCTTTTCTTATCCTTACCTCCCTACCTGCAGACAAGCCTTTAAAAGATGAGGCTTTGTAAGTAATTCTTTAAAAAAAAATCTCTTCAATGGCTTTATAACCGAGTTCTACTTTATTCGCAAATATTACTTAAAATAAACTCATATTTATTTTGTCATTGAAATATAACTCCCTCGTGCCAAAAATGTCATTACCAAATTCCGAGAGTGAAATCAGAGAACATCCCCTTAAGACCTATTTTAGATGTGTTTGTTCGATCTTATCATAATATGATACATTTTACGACATTAAGGGTGGTTGACTGCGATCTGTGATATCAAATTTCCGTAAACAATCTCCTTACAAATTTTGCCTGATTCTTGATTTTCCGGATTCTGAAAAAAATCCTGACTAAGGTCCGTAAATTCTTTTAGGTAATGGATATTATGGACCACACACAGTGTCTAGATAATATTTTGATTATTCTAGTTCAGGCCTGGCCAACCCAAATTGCACCTCGAGCCACATTAATGACCTAAAATTTTCCCAAGGGCCGCATACAGACATTACAAAAAAATAATTACATTATTTTAAAACAACGAATTTCGTACTTATAGAACTTTTGTTTGTTTTATAAATAATTTGAATGTAGAGGTGATCAGAAAGTACAATCAGGGTAATTGTGAAAAAAAAAACATTACTTCGACCAGGTGTGAGAAGAAAACATACATTGAACCAACAAAAATGTATTTGTATGGCAATAAAAATTTTGAAAAATTTTAACAACCAAAATTATTAATAATGACACATAAATCAAACAGTATTAACAATTTTATTTTAAATAAAACCTATTTATCAATGGCTACTAGTGTGAATGAATGTGGAAGAGGCAAATAATATTTGCAAAAGTAAAAGAGTAAAGTGGCATTCTATTTTTTCTGCCCACCCCTATGAGAATAAATTCCCTGTGTTGAGATGATTTGGATGTGTGGGACAAATAATTGAGGAGAGTATAGTTAAACAAATTTATGACAGGAATATAGTTAAAGGCGAGGAAGACCGAGGAAACCTTAGCGTAAACAAGTATTTCAAACACTTGAATGTGTTTTTGAAAGGTCAGGAGTCGGAAAAATCGACAGGTATGTATGTATACGAAGATGAATGAGTAAGAGGCGAAGGTTGTTTTATTCTCTCTGGCTAGATCTTTGATTGTTAATAATTTCTGGTTTCATGATCTTATTACCTTAAAAATCATATCCTATTTTTATTATTGGATATTGTTTGTTTGAAATCAATTTCACACCAATTTCCAAGAAATATTAACAAGTTAGCTCTGATTCAAAGTTGTGGGTCACGTCTTCAATTCCTTGGAGACTCGAGAGAAGAAAACTTGTATCCTTGTGGAAATCAGGGTTTAGGTATTTACATTATCGATTGAAAAATGTATTCGAACAATCCAACTAACTTACTAACCGTCACTCTATTTCACCTTAAGTGTAGGCAGAGAAAAGAACATTATTCCTTAAATTAACCTGTCCGGGAGTATGGCCGTACATGTACGGCCATACCAAATTTCCCTCAAAGGAGTATGCCCGATACAAAACATGATTTATATCAAAACATGATTTACGGCAAAATTATTGATGCGTCGATAATTCATGTTTACTGGTGTAAATAATAAATAAAAATATATATATGTTGTTTAAAGCATCGACTATGATATAAAATTATAAACAGTTTTATAAAATATATCAAACAAACTGACTCCCAAGATACAGTTTTGTCCGCAAAAACTTACTCCCGGACAGGTTAACAACCAAATAAAGTTAACTTATAGTCCATTATTTGATTCAACATCGGTTAAGCAAGATTCGTCAATATCCAATTCAAACCCCGCCCACTCATTTCATACTACGAGTATATAAGATGGTTCAATAATAACTTTTAACCGTAGTGCATGTTTGACTTTGGCTCTTAACGCATGTTTGTGCTGCAACCCTTAGTACTTGTTGGTCTTCGATTAGACCAAAGATCGCATTTGTTAAACATTTTGTGTAGTTTTAAGTGTGTATATAGTGCTATGGTGGTGAAGGATAGTATTGTTTGCATGCTGTGGTAAAATAAAAAGTAAAATATTTTTGTAATTTGAGTCCTAGGTTACAAATTTATACATCTGGAACTCTAGATATTACTGTATCAGATTCGAGAATGCAATTGGTCCAGCTTTTAATGAATACGTAACTATAAATATAAGAAGTAAAAAATAATCATAAATTTGAGTTATTATCTGGGAAGCCTAGATGCTTCTATATTAGATTCAGGAATGCAGTTGATGAGCGTTTTTAATGGATTCATAGCTTTTATTTTTTAAATTGAGGTTAAGGGGTTTTGCATCCCTTATGTCACTGCAACTATACTAAGTCTGTTGTGACCTCCCTCTGTATCATAGCTCACTCTCAAGACCTACATGGGTCATGTATCTCACGACCTTTCATGGTGGTAAGAGCTTCACCATCTTGGAGACCAGTAGTGGTCCTCCAAGGGTGTGACTTCGTTTGCGAGCGAGTGCGTCACAGTAGTAGAAAATGTGGATAGGGAATATATAGCTATGGATGTAAGAAGTAAAATAACCATGTAATTTAGATCCTGGGTCACATATTTTTTACTTGTGGTCATTGGGTATAAAAAAATAAAAAAATATATCAAATAATGCAGAAGCAAAAGGATATTTTCGATATAATAATTTCGGGCGAAGTAAACCGAATCGTTACCAAATATCAAAATCAGATCACGTCGCACAAAATCAGCTTAGCAATTAATCAATTGGACGTTGTAAATGCATTGCAAATGGAGATCCCTTTGGTGTATGGTAGATTCTAGCCCTATCAAGTTAGAAATAGGGTGAGTGAAATATTGCTCCAAAATTTGATGAAATAAATCCGACAAGTTATGATTGAATTTCCTGGTATGTAACAATTCTTGTGGATAGAAAAAATATATTCAAGAAGACTGTTATATAAATCCGTTTTATAAAAATAAGTTTAAAATGAATAAAAAAAAAACTTTAAAACTATTATATATGAACACTGTATTTCATTAATTCAAACCCTTATCCGCACTCCAATAGTGCATAGGGCACTGCATCATACAAACGCAGTATTATCTTGATCGTTAACACATAAAGGAAATTTGATCAGACCTCCACTTCAGGTGCCAGTCCAGGGTTATATGGAATAAATATGAAATCCATTTTAAACTTTTTTTTTATAAAACGGACTTTCGGCTCTAACGGATACCCCTCCCCTCAATTAGTCCGTTAAATTGAGGTTTTATTGATATTTTTTATTTTTTGTTCGGTGAGTGGTTATAAACTAATTTTATTAACATTTTTGTAAAAAAATAAATAAGTATTTTTTATTTATTCATAAAACGTTGAAAATATTGTTTTGAAACACCCTTTACGATGTTAGTGTACCCGCATATTCTATTGTTATTAGATCTGTACTGTTATATGTACGACTGAATTGGCGTAGTCGTCAAAGGAACATGGCTATTACAAGTTTCCCGAATTGTGGAATTACTAAGGATTAAGTTCTTATGTGAAACGCGTATTGAAAGATAAGACCAATTATCATAGCTGATTTTTCAGTTTTTTATATTTCCTGAAATGTGTAACAGAAAAACGTGAATTTAAAAATTAAAAAAATATGTTCAATATGTAAATTTAAAAAAGAAACACTCTCAATTGCTCTTAATATATGATATTTAAAAAAACAATTACTTTAAAAATATAATTTAAAAAAAGAGAAGTATTTGTGTATTTATTATTTACACAAATATTTAAATTTCACACTATAATATTTCTGTGAGCCTAAGCAGCTCATTATTAGAAATAAGTATCAAATTGTGGTAAGAGTGGATTCGGACCGAGAAACTCTAACTTAAGAGTCCACAACACTAACCACGAGACCACAATCCGACGAGAATGTAACTTTGTTTTAAAATCACTATAAATATTTTATTATAACTTAATTATAATGTCTACCGGTTTCGAAGCTAACCGCTTCTTTATCAAGAATGATTTATACTAAAGCACTATCTACTTTACAATATTCAAAATATTTTGACGGTTAAGTAAAAGAGCTTGGGTAGATCTCAAGAAGCTTTATATTTTTGTGTTGATTAGCAGTCACAGGCAAAAGGGATCAGGAATGTTGAGTGATTGGAGTGATATTTAATTACGGACTTTTGGAAAAATCGTTTGCTTGTATATTTATTAATTGTTAATTATTATAACTTGCCTTTTAAATATCTAAGTAAAATATTTATAGTGATTTTTAAACAAAGTAAGATTTTATTATAAAATCTAAAATCACAAAGTTTGTGCTTCAAATATAACTGATAACAATATAATTTTTCCCTCTATTATTTTATTTGACTAATGACTATTGACTAATGACTAAGACTAACGTAACATAGAATTTTCTCAAGCCTTTCTCTATTCTTATAATGTCGGTAACGATGAAACCCGATCGCTGGTCATATAAAATAAAAATGGAAAAAACCTTGTTTTTTTAAACATATAAAATGCAGTTTCACCAAGAATTATCTGAACAAAATTTTAAGCTAATAATAAAAAAAATAAATAAAACCAACTAAGTGACCTACGCGCTTCTATACAGGAGTAAGCACAGAGAATAGAACGTTACACTACTGTTTTTGCAAACATTCTTCGCCTCTTTCACATTCATGCATCTCCTCATACATTCTCGTCAATTATTCTCCTGATTTGATAACTTTCAAGTATTTGAAATAGTTGATCATGCCAAGTTTTCCTTGGTCTTCCTCTGTTTCTATTACCAACTACATCCTAAGGAGAAACGGTGTAAAGGTTAGCAAGTTAGATTTAATTTTAAACGGATGTTAAAATTCATGAAATTTTTTAGTATATTTTTATAATTTATTTTCAGGGTTCGTTTTCTACTACTACTACTACCATCACACCGTTTCCCCGCAAGGGTAAGCAGAAGGGATGGAACGCCACACTCTTCTGTCCTGATATACACTCCTCGCCTCCTTCACATCCATACATCTAGTCATACATGCCCTCCGATTACGCAGGCTTTTCACACCGCCAGATTTTAGGTTCTGATTGATCTGTTCGTGCCAAGTCTTTTTCGGTCGTCCTCGCTCTGTTTTCCCTCTCACATTTGCCACATATATTTTCTTAGTCATTCTCTCGCTATCCTTTCACTCTACACGTCCATACCATCGTAAAGAACTCTTCCTAAGCTTTTCAATTATTCCTTGTTTAGCCTTACATTCCTTTCTTATTTTTTCGTTTTTTATTCTGTCATACAATGATTTTCCACACATTCGTCTGAGGGAGCGCATTTCAACAGCGTTCACTCTGCTTTCATCCTTCTTTTGCCAGTTTTGTTTCCTTTAACGGTTCGTTTTCAGGATTCATTTTCAGGAACGTTAATTTAAATATTTTCTCATAAGCTCTTGTAACATTTTTTGTTGTTGTTAATATTTGATAAAATGACGCAGTAATCATATTAAAGTGTGTGAGAAACATCTCCCGAAACGCTAGTGCAAGTCAAAACAAAAGGGAACTGCACGAATACAATCCCATCTAACAAATAATAACAGGATTCTCGCTACAGACGCAAATCCCAAAGTATTGAAGAGCATCCGAACATCTAGAGCTCTCATCTTTCAGCATACAAGGAGGGATACTACAAAGATATTATTCCATTCAACTGTATGTAAGTACAGGATGTAGCAAAACTTTGGGTAAAGTCGAAAATGTATTTTCAATTTTTTGTATTTTTATTTACTTCGACGCTCGGAACAATTAAACACATTAAAAACTGGTTTAAAATGTATGATGATTGGCAAAAAATTATATTAAATTAAGTAAAATGAAATGAATTGTAAATAAATGTTTCATATGACGTAACAGTATGATTTACAACATTTTGAGTGTGTCCAAATACTTGTTCACAAAATCTGGATTATCTCCAATTACAGGAGTTATTTTCGTATTATTTTTTGTCATCTCACCAAAAGATGTCTCTAGTGAAGTTCTAGTGATTCAAGAATAATGTTTCAAAATTGGTTCATATTTATAGAACTTAGCCTTGTCTTTTAATAAAATTATAAGGGTATTACGTTTTGCGAATCCAAAAAATTTTACAGTCAAAAAGCATTCTTTTCATCTCACCAATAGATATCTCTAGTGAAGTTCTAGTGATTCAAGAACAATGTTTCATAATTGGTTCATATTTATAGAACCTCCAATAATTTGAGTAGTGTGATTGTCAATAATGGGTAGAACTGGTGAATGTTACACGTGTGTAAAGTGATCACTCAAACCAGCCTATGTCGGTTGTCAGCCCCGTAAATGCCCAGACTTCCATATTCTTCTTCATCTTTGATGAGATGTTTAAAAATAACAGCATGATATTTGTATGTATAGGAAATAAATACAAGTAATTAATAAAAATATATTGTAATCATAATTTGTGTTAGGTTATGTAATAAAACAGTTAAATATTAGATCTGAGCATTACCAACTGATAACAGCACCATCTCTCGAAATTCCACGCCTATCAAATTTTTCACCAACATATAAAAGAAATCACATAAGTGTGCATATACATTCCTTTATCGAATGGACAGAATCGTGAACATTACAGAATAGTTTGAGGTGTTCACTAAAGCCAGTGAATCACCAAGTCATAAAATCTGGAAAAATCAGATTTAATGCGTCATATTAAGATATCATCCATCGGATAAAAATCAAATATCGGAAAATTAAAAAAAAAGTAAGTTAAGTTTTCATTCGGAGTTGACATATTCGCTAAGCAATGCACAATAAAAACATCATTTAGTTTTTAAATCATATGTTTTGAAATCATATTTTCATATGGTGTATGGAGTGCGTGGAAGTTTTTGGTAAGAGAGGGGTAATAAACTATGAGTATTTTAGTGTTTTAGAATTGAGTAAATAAACCCTGATGATGAAGAGGTTCTTGTCGAAACCGGTTGGATAAAGTGTACCAATAAAAAGTGGTTAAAAAAAGTTGTTTTATTTTATAAAGTTGATAAAAAAATATATTTTCTGAATTTCAAATACCAGTTCTAGTCGGGCCACCCTGTAGATGGATACAGTGGGTAGTTGATAAGTATAATACGTGTGTAATACAGCCCGTACTAGATAGGGGCTGTTCTAGTGAAGATGTTTCCTTCCCGGACCCAGTGGAGATGTTTCCGCCGTTTTTGTCTACTCTAAGCAAAATAAACAGATAGTTTTTATAACCCTGAAAAACCCGCAGAGGGTCGCCTATAGTATTAATGACTTAACTGAAATATGCTAAATATTTAATTTAAAACTTAAATTTAGTTAGTTTAATTCAAAACAAATTCATTTGGGAATTATTTGCATTATAATCAGCTAAAATTTGCTTTTCTAACTAAATTTAATAAAGTTGAGTGATAGGAGAAAACTATTTGACTTGAGGTGGCTTGGTGGGTCTCTGCAAAAAAAATTGTTAACATGTTTAAAGTTCTTTTTTTTTTAATATAAATTTGTACAGTTTATGTCAATTAAAAAAATCACATTTAAAAAAAAAATATTTGAGACTGTCCCTTAATATTGCAAATGATAAATATTTATGCCCCAACCAGAAACACGAAAAACCGTCAAATATTTTTTGTGATAACAGCCGAACAGTGTCTGGATGCAATAGTCCTATACACCCAATGCAAAACCTCGGCAATGATTTTGCAGACCACATCGATATCTGGAATATGTCACTTCCTAACTATAAAGCAAAAATAATTACAATATTTCAGGCTAATGCATAATTCCTTATTATTTTTCGACATCTCATCAAAGATGAAGAAGAATATGGAAGTCTGGGCATTTACGGGGCTGACGACCGTCATAGGCTGGTTTAAGTGATCACTTTACACACGTGTAACATTCACCAATTCTACCCATTATTGACAACCACACTACTCAAATTCTTGGAAGTTCCATATATATATATATAAACAAATTTTGAAACATTATTCTTGAATCACTAGAACTTCACTAGAGACATCTATTGGTGAGATGTAAAGAAGCTTTTTACTAAGCGGAAACTCTTATATTAGTCTGTGAGGTTCGAATCCTGGATTACTATCACACACATGAGAAACGCAAGAAAAGGTCATTTTCATTTTTATTATTTCAATCATGAAGCTTAAATCATAATTCCTTGTGTCATATGTTCATCCTTGTTAAGATAAGTACTTTTTGAACGAATAATAAACTAAACAAGAGAGAATATATTATTTTACACAGCATGTAATATCGCTCACTCCTTTCAAAAACGTCATAAATCAAAAATCGCCAATTTTCAGCTTTGCATGTTTTCGGAATGCTCAGAAAATGTACTATATCCCAACAAAAGAGGCATATTTTTAACTTAATATGTACCCGCTACAGGGCAGAAAGTATTGTTTTTGCATTTTGAAGAAAAGGTATTGTTTAATTATTTTTTTAAATAAACTAAATATTTTTCAAATGGCGAAAAAGCCTTCAGGTTTTACCAAAAAGATCTGTTGCACAGAAAAAAGTTCAATAAGTGGCTTGATATTAATTTTTAATACTTTGTATTAAATTTTGAAACTTTAAAAACGTTCTCCTGAAAAATCATGTTTTGTGATTTATGACGTTCTTGAAAGGAGTGAGCGATATATGATGGACAAATTGGCAAAATACAGGAAAAAAAACTGGCGTCCCTGAAAGAAGAAAAGTTAGATTAAAATCTTAATTTATGTAAGGATGTGATCATACAAAGGACAGGCCAGGACACTAAGTGTAGTATCTATTAAAATTACAAAATCAATATTCAAAGTTCGTGAATAAATTAAGTATTCATGACCTAGAGAAAGGGACCGTGTACTTATATTACATCCCTTAAGCCTTGTCTATTAATAAAATTATAAGGGTATTACGTTTTGCGAATCCAGACAATTTTACAGTCAAAAAGCATTCTTTTCATCTCACCAACAAATGTCTCTAGTGAAGTTTTAGTGATTCGAGAATGATGTTTAAAAATTGTTTCATAAATATAGAATTTCCACGACTTTAAGTAGTGTGGTTGTCAATAATGGGTAGAATTGGTGAATGTACACGTGTGCAAAGTGATCACTTAAACTAGCCTATGACGGTCGTCAGCCCCGTAAATGCTCAGACTTCCATATTCTTCTTCATCTTTGATGAGATGTCAAAAAATAATGTCAAAAAGCATGTATAAAATCTTAAATTTGTTAAATTTGATAATATTTGGTGAGGAGCATAGCTACTTACTAATTTAACTTCAAGCCGCTTTCCCGTAAAGGTAGGCAGAGAAAATAGAGCGCCACGCAGCTTTCTTACAAACAATCTACGACGAAAATTTTAAAGCAATTTTCTTTGTCCGTATTTAAAAAAAAAATATTCGGATAGTCATTCATTTGATAACGAGAATGGAAACTCACTAATTAAGCTTCATGTCGCTTTCCCGTTTTATATATATTCCCATATTTTATATATATAATATATATATATATATATATATATATATATATATATATATATATATATATATATATATATATATATATATATATATATATATATATATATATATATATATATATATATATTTATATATATATATTTATATATTTATATATATATATATATATATATATATATATATATTTATATATATTTATTTATATATTTATATATATATATATATATATATATATATATATATATATATATATATATATATATATATATATATATATATATATATATATATATATATATATATATATATATATATATATATATATATAAATATTTATATATATATATATATATACATATAAATATTTATATATATATATATATATATATATATATATATATATATATATATATATATATATATATATATATATATATATATATATATATATTGATAAATCATCTTTGTAGTGAATAATTGAATGCCTTTAATAATAATTAATAATAAAAACAATACAATTTCATCTCACTTTTTTAAATTTCAAGGATTTTCTCAATTCTTAAGCTTCCTGAATTCAGACAACTTTTGAAAGGGTTGAGAAAAGCAAGACGCACGTTTTAATAAATTATCCACCGTCTTAATTAATAACCCTGAATTATTTAACACCCACGGTCGGTTTAGGGTTGAAATCCTATGTGCGAGGAACACCGTGTTAAGCGCTCAGCGGAAGTGGGAAGCTTCACTCACCGGAAGTCGTTGATACAGGCGCAGATTGTAAGTTACTTCCGCATTCGCAGTCGTTTACCTAAGATATCTGGGCCGAACGAGCGGATGTATTTATTTCTAAATAATTGAGGGGCGTAGAATGTGACAATCATCGTATTAGAATTAAAGATGAAGACAAGTTAAGGTAAAAAGCATATATTTTAATTAATTTTCTGTGTAAAAATACTTATAAAATTTTGAGGGCGTCCGAATACTTCTTCACAAATCTGGATTATCTCCAATTTCGGGAGTTATTTTTTGGATTACATTTTTAACATCTCAACACAGACGAAGAAGAATATGGAAGTCTAAGCATTTACGGGGCTTACGACCGTCATAGGCTGGCTTAAATGATCACTTTACACACGTGTAACATTCACCAATTCTACCCATGATTTACCACCACACGTCTAAATTTCTTGGAAGTTCTATATATATATATATTTATATATATATATATATATATATATATATATATATATATATATATATATATATATATATATATATATATATATATATATATATATATATATATATATATATATATATATATATATATATATATATATATATATATATATATATATATATATATATATATATATATATATATATATATATATGAACCAATTCCAAAACGTTGTTCATACATCATTAGGACTTCACTAGAGACATCTATTGGTGACATGAAAAGAAGGTTTTTTATTGAGCAGAAACTCTTCTATTAGTATGTGAGATCCGAATCCTGGATTATAATTACATTACGGGAGAAACACCAGAAAATATCATTTTCATTTTTATTATTTTAGCTTATAATTTGACAAGTTAATTTATTTACAACATTTTGAGTGTGTCCAAATACTTGTTCACAAACTCTGGATTATCTACAATAACATCAAAATAACTCCTATAATTGGAGATAATCCAGATTTTGTGAACAAGTATTTGGACAAACTCAAAATGTTGTAAAAAAACTCTGTTTTTAAACCATATCGATTTAACTCCCAGGACTGTCATCAAAGGTGAATGTTGTTCTTCATCCGTGTCGTTAACTCGTAAAATTAACGCGTTTTATAATCACGTGATTTCAAACACGCACTTTGGAACTACGTGTAGATTACTTTGTAGCCTCACCCCCTATATTTCCCACCATACGTGGATACCTATCAAAATGTCAATGCGAGTCGTTGGCTTTTGAATATAACTAAGAAAACTAACTTACTAACCATCACGCCGCTTCCCCGCAGGGGTAGGCAGAGAGAATAGAGCGCCACACCACTCTGTCCTTGCAAACATTCTTCGCCTCTTCCACGTTCATGCATCTCCTCATACATACCCGCCGATTGTTACGACTCCTAACCTGACCACTTTCAAGTATTTGGCATACCTGATCGTGCCATGTTTTTCTCGGTCTTCCTCTGCTTCTTTTCCCACTAACATTCGCCTCATAAATTTGTTTTACCGTTATTTCGTCACTCATTCGTTCCACATGTCCAAACCATCTCAACACACCTTTCTTAATTTTATCGATAATGCTTATCTCAGCTTTGCATTCCTTCCTTATTTCACTATTCGCACATCTATCATACATCGTTTTGTCGCACATTCTTCTGAGAGATCGCATTTCGACTGCATTCAGTCTACTTTCATCCTTCTTTTGCCAACTCCATGTTTCACTTCCATACATTAGAGTTGGAACCAGGACTCCGTTGTGCACTGCCAGTTTAGCTTCCGCTGATAGGTTTTTATTTGCTATAACTGATTCCAGTGCACCGTTCACTTTGTTCCCAGCATTCACTCTCCTTTCTATATCTTTATCAATCTTTCCATCCCTAGAAAACATACAACCCAAATACACGAAATCATCTACCTGTTCCAAAATCTATTCGTTTACCAATATTTCACATTCAGATTTGCATTCTTCTCTTTCAAAAACCATAATCTTGGATTTGCTAACAAATTTTGAATATAATTTATTTAAATTATTTGCTTATGCAATATGCTTTTATTAAAAATTTTACTAAGTAGATACCAAGCATTAATACAAAAAAAAGTAAGCGTTTGATGTAGCTTAAATAATTTAACGCTTGATTTGAACTTTTTGAACAAATAAACATAATACATTTTAAATTTAAATTTAGCTCGGTAAATACCACTTTTTCTTTAAATTTATTTGACGGGTATTTTGACGCATTTTGCATCATTTTCAAACACCGCATGTGAAACTTAGTATTAATTTTAAATTTGTGCCTTTAAGACGTTGATTGAATGAGGCATTGGCAGATCATAAGCCTTGTAAATGTAAAAAATATTTTTAACCACAAAAAGACTTCGTTAATGTTTTATATACTAGTTTTATGTTTGTTTATTTATTTGTTTGGGGATGATACATGTACGAGACGTCTTCCGTCTGCACAAGACTGTAATATGTGGTCTCCTCTACGGCGCAAGAAGGGGCAAGTCCCGGCGGTTTGGCGGTGGCGTAAACACCACTTGATGACGCGTCGTTTTCCGATCGATGCGACGAGTTCTAGACGTCGCCGCTGTACCCAGTTGTAAGCTGGATACAAAGCGCTGCACCGACAAGTCAACCTCAACAGCCCTGAAAAGGGTTTTCCGAAACAGGTCCGTGAATCGGTGCAAAGAGGCGAAGCGGTTCAGGCTGGCAGCGCGGCGAGGTCTCGGAGATCGGGAGCGGAGAAATGAAACACAAGTTTCGGTGGCTAAACTGAACTGATTTATTATTGAAAATATATATTTATATTTGCGCCCTCTATATACCCGGCCGTGATCGCGTACCGCCCGACAGTGGGAAAGTACAGTCAATCAGCGGCCGGGGGAAAGAGACAGCCATCTATCTCTCTCCCTCTAAGGGGCACCAGACGGGCTATATTTCCATACCGTACCGGTGCCTTTACAACAATGGATTACTAGACATATTCTTTAATTCCACATTTTAACATATTCCATAATTTATAGGCTAATACATATTTTCCCATATTCCATAATTCTTACTTATATCTAATACATCTTCCTTATCCTAAACATACAAGTACAGTGCCGAAGCCATACGAAGTCTACATAAATTCTCAAAAGCCCTTCTTCGGGCCGCGGCCCGACGGGCAACCGTCTCGCCCGCCGGACGCCTAGAAGTCTTTTTCTGGGCCGCCGCACGGGGTGTGCGATGACGTCGCTTACAATACATCTTGTGTAAAAAAATATTTGAAAAATAGATTAACAATGATTAAAGCTAATTTAATAGTTCCACATTTATGTTATGAATACTGTTGTATATAAAGAGAGAGAAAAAAGGAGAGATGATGGGTGTGTGTTTGTATATGAATACAAGGGAAGAAAGTATTATTTTATTTCATTTCTGTAAGTATACATTTTAACATTTACAGCTCTCCAATAAAATACTTGTGTATTCCTCAAATATAAATTCAATCTTACATTTAATGCTTTGTTTTAAATAAAGTTTTCCTAACTACAAAAATATTTCACGAAAAGTTGCTTTTTTAACGCATTTTTTCAATTTTATATTCAACTGCGCATTTTTTCGCATTTTCATTAAACAGTTAAGTTTCAGTTCTTTATTAAACGTTCAATACGTATTCTGAGTTATATTATAAACCTTCAACTTCCGAGGAAACTTTTTCCTGAAAACTGAAAACCGTTCTTTTCAGCTGAAAAACGTTTTGCGAAAAATTTATGAATATTTCAAAGTAATCCTAACAATACCAGCCATTTCAGCGTTTTCATTGCTCTATTACCTTAAATTTCATTGGCTGAATTCTGAAAGAAGTTTGAAAGTTAAATGAAGCGACGCAGACGCCCGACCAACACTACAGGAAGGGCTTAAGCGAATAAAATACTAACCCTTATTATTTTCAAACCTAGGGCCGAATAGGGCCTTAAGAATTTTGAAAGATTAATTAGACGGTGGGTAGTTATTTAGTACTTAAGCCTGTGCCTGAATTTTGCTAAGGAACGATTTATCTGGACCTAAAACTTTTTGAATACAGCTTTATTTGCTCAATAAATAACATTGATAAGATAAAACTTATATTTTCTGACATCTTAACATAGATGAGGAAGAAAATGGTTTTCTGTATATTAACAGGGCTTTTGCCTTCGTCCGCCTCCGTAGTGTAATGGTCAGCACGCTCGGCTACCGTTCTGGAGGTCCCGGGTTCGATTCCCAGGGGGGGGTCAAATAAATATAAGTGATTTTTTCACTGTAATATTTATTAAAATATTACCCTGAACTGGTACCTGAAGCGGAGGGCTGATCACCTTTCCTTCATGTATAAAACGATCAAGATAAGTCTGCGTTTATATGACGCAGTGCCCTATGCACCATTGGAGTGCGGATAAGGGTTTTATTATTATTATTGTTTGCCTTAATGATGACAAGGTTGTCGAAACCGGTTGGATAAAGTGTACCAATTAAATGTGGTTAAAACAAAGTTGTTTTATTTTATACAATTTATAAAATGTGCCACTAAGTATCTGCTAAAAACATTAAAGAAATAAGTTTTTATTATTTATAAGCTGTCAGGCGTATTTCATTTGAAGATAAATAACTTAGTCAAAAAAATTGTGGTCTTTTGTATAAATCGTATGCAATTCAAGACTAAATTAAAAGAAGGAGGTTTGTCCAAAAATTTTTTAAATACTTTTAAAATGTTTTAATTGACAAATTAGTTGATTTTTTAATTATACTTATTGCGTTTCATATTATTTTTGACACCTCATCAAATACGAGGAAGAATATGGAAGTCTAGGCATTTACGGGGCTGACAACCGTCATAGGCTGGTTTAAGTGATCTCTTTATACAGTGTAACATTCACCTATTCTACCCATTTTTGACAACCACACTACTCAAATTCTTGGAAGTTTTATATAAATGAACAAATTTCGAAACGTCGTTCTTGAATCATTAGAATTTAACTAGAGACATCTATTGGTGAGATGAAAAGAAGCTTTTTATTGATTTTTATTGAGCAGAAATTCTTTCATAAGTATGTGTGATCCGAATCCTCCGATCACATACAATTTTCAAAAATCACCAGCATTTTCATACAAAATTGGCATTTACTAAGTAAATTTAAAAACAAACAATCAAATATTTTTGCAAAATAAGCGTTAATTTTAATTTGAATTGCAATTTTTGGCACTTTAAAACGCTTTGTCGTTTAAAATGAGAAAAAAAAGCGGTTCTATGAAACTTTGAGTTAATATTTATTACAGTAAATTATAATAATTAAAGAAAACACTTTGTTTTTTACCACTTGAGTTTAATTATAGACTACATGTTTCAGAAGTTAAACTTCCATCATTCAGGTCTGTATAATAACTAAAATATAAAATATAAATTTTTTCTATAAATAAGGAGAGGGGAAAGTAAGGGGAAGGGGTTAGTCAAGGAACGGAGTTTGAAAACAAAGGAAAAATTGAAAGCAATGGCGAAGAATTTTGAAACAATATATTATTTAATAAATTATTATTAGAATTCAGGTTTTTTTGTATTTCTAAATTTTCAAGATAATTCATAGTTTGGCCTTTATATGGAACAAGGTGTAATAATTTTAATTTATGAGAGTGAAATGAGTGATTAGTATCTATTATATGATTTGCAAATTCCGAAAAATAATTACTAACAAGACCGCTATGATGTTCTTTAATTCTAATAATAATTAATTTAATTTTAATTTTAATTTTAACAGTAAATTATATCCGTTATGTCGTATAAAAACGGACATGATTTACTGTAATGTTGACTGAAAGTTTCATAAAACTATAAATTTGACTTGCGTCGATGTCAGTTGGCGCTCTTTAAATCCAAAAGTTCGTTTTCCTTAAATGTTTCTAACAAGTTAACACTGTTTAATGGTTTAATGTATTCATTAATACGTTCCGCGTTAACTTGAACAAAACACCATTAAATCACGTCACTACCAGATGTTGGGTGATATATTATTTTTCGATTTTGCGTTCCTGTAATACTTTTCCGACAGATGGCGCCATCGCCACAATTGCTTCAGTAACAACGTGAAACAAAACGTATACCTATATGAAAACTAAAGGAATGCTTTCAAACGATGTAAAAACAATATTAATAGAGATATCGCTCACTTATTTTAAAAACGTTACATATAAATAAAAACATGATTTTTCAGGAGATCGTTTTTAGAGTTCAAAGATATAATAAAATATATGATCTGAAAATATAATTTATACATGAAGTGCTTAGTCATATTCTCTAACTATGTTTTTAAGTTTTTTTTTTTTCTCTCATTTTTTATATTTTCTCATTTTTTTAATATGCTTCTTACTTTATGTTTTTCTAATTTATTTCTTTTAAATTTGCTTCATATGGCTATTTATTATACCTGTTTATTGTTTTCATATTTTGCCATGTATTAGTTTTGGTTTTTTAAAAAACTTCTTTTAAGTAACTTTATTATTTGTGTTCCAGTCTTGTTAACCTTAATCCCATGTCCCAAAATCAGAAATAGAAATTACTCATCGGGAATATTATATGTATGACTTATAAACATATGTAGTATGTTTTGAAAAATAAATAAACAAATAAATGTACGGAAGAGAAGCAAGAAGACTGAATGCAATCGAAATGCGATCTGTGAAATGAAAATGTAGGAAAACAATGTATGATAGATGTTCATGATAACGGTGAAAAAAGAAAAAAAAATGCAAACCTGATATTAGTATTATACATATACAATAGATACAAAATAAGAAAACTGTTTTAAAAGGAAGAAATAGTTTTTACATGTCAAACGAATGAGTGAAGAAGAAGTGATGTAAAGAAGCTTTTTATTAAGCATTATTTTTATTTATTGGCGTTTCTCATGTGTGTGATTATAATCCAGGATTCGGACCTCACATACTAATATAAGAGTTTCTGCTTAGTAAAAAGCTTTTAACATCTCACCAATAGATGTCTCTAGTGAAGTCCTAGTGATTCAAGAACAAGGTTTCTAAATTGGTTCATATATATAGAACATCCAAGAATTTGAGTAGTGTGGTTGTCAATAATGGGTAGAATTGGTGAATGTTACACGTGTGTAAAGTGATCACTTAAACCAGCCTATGACGGTCGTCAGCCCCGTAAATGACCAGACTTCCATATTCTTCTTCATCTTTGATGAGATGGCAAAAAATAATATGAAAATAACTCCTGTAATTGGAGATAATCCAGATTTTGTGAAGAAGTATTTGGACACACTCAAAATCTTGTTAGTACCTAAGTAAGTTGGTAACTTTCAAGTTAGTAAGCAATTTTTTCTTTTAAATTTATAGATGTTTGGTTGACTCTCTTTTTCAAGCTCTACGCGTATTACAATTTTGAAAGAAAGGTAACCAATTCCATATCATCTACATACATGTATTTGAGGTTATCATAAATTTCTAACGTCCAATGAAATATTTTACAGTGAAATTACATATTTTTCAATAACCTATTACTTCACATTTCTGAAATAAAAAATATAAAACCATAGATCATGGAGTTTGATTCGCATCGCACAATTTCCTAAGAGAAAACATTAAAAACATATATTTTAAAGAAAAGGTTATTCTTCATTTCATTTTCAATTTGCAATATCCTTTTCTGAAGAACTTTTCCAACGGTGCATTTTAATAATATTGGAGATATATTTCCCCATGTATTTCCGGAAGACTTCCTGTATCTGAATATTCAATGAACGGAAGAGGAGCTTCCATATCCGGAAGGACACATCGCTAACATGAACTTACGACTAGTCCTGCATAACATAATATGCAGATCTGCTGCACATTTTACTTTATTCATTTTTAAATTATATTTTATATTATTTAATGAAATCCAACGTGCATCTTGGAAAATGAAACGTCAAGTTTGCAAAGAAAATATAAAATATAAGAAGTGCTTAAATTGTGATATTTTATTTTTTATCTTCTATGCCGCCTCTATGTCCGCCTCCGTAGTGTAATGGCTACCGTTCTGGAGGTCCCGGGTTCGATTCCCAAGGGGGGTAAAATAAATATAAGTGATTTTTTCACTGTAATATTTATTCAATATTACCATGGACTGGTACCTGAAGCGGAGGGCTGATCACCTTTCCTTCATGTGTAAACGATTAAGATAACACTGCGTTAATATGACACAGTGCCCTTTGCACCATTGGGGTGCGGATAAGGGTTTTTATTTATTATTATTATATCTTCTATGCACTGTATGTATGTCCCCACATCACACACACACACACACACACACACACACACACACACACACACACACACACACACACACACACACACACACACACACACACACACACACACACACACACACACACACACACACACACACACACACACACACACACACACACACTCACACACACACACACACACACACACGCACATGCACACGCACACGCACTATTCTTTTTTTTCAACCTTACCGAATTTTGTGTTCTTGGAGTATAAGGCACATATATTTCTCTCGTATTCAGTTATATCTACGAGATTTATTCTAAACCTTCTAGAACTTCATTTTCCATGCACAGTTTTCAGATTTCCTTTATCACTTCTTGATTTCCTTAACAATGGCTGAAAAAACTTGAAAAAAAATATTCGGAAACGTGCTTTCTTTACAACAGCACGAAACAGTTGCTGGAATTCAATCCCGAATCGTAAAACTTTCATTCTAGATCTTTAAGGAATGAAAACTTTCAGGGAAATCTTTTCTCTAATTTTCAGCCGCAAATTTTCCCATTTAAAAGGCAATTTCCGGCTCGCGACTGAATCACATCCGAGCGATGAAAAATTAACAAGAATTTCAAATGAATTTCATTTATTATTTTTTAGAGCTTTGACTTTAGATTGAGCGTAAAAGGCAGTGAAAACGAAAAAAAAGTAAGATGGTTATCTTACTTTCAGAGCCAGCCATATCCGAAACGGATGTAGTACGTGCTCTTTTTTTTTTCAAACCCTTATCTGCACCCCAATGGTGCATAGGACACTGCATTATATAAACGCAGTGTTATCTTGATCGTTTACACTTGAGGAAAGGTGATCAGCCCTCCACTTCAGGTACTAACCAGTCCAGGGTAATATTGAATAAATGTAAGAGTAAAAAAACAATAAAATTTATTTGACCCCTCCCAGGAATCGAACCAGGGACTTCCAGAACGGTAGCCGAGCGTACTGACCAATTACACTACGGAAGTGGACCAACGTATAGTTTATTTTATTTTGCCATGCGAAAACGTTAAAAGTTAAAATAGTATAGTAAGCAGAGTTAGTTAGTTAGTTATCAGACGAAGGCCGAGGAAAACTTGGCATGGCCAAGTTTTTCAAATATTTGAATGTGGTCAGATTCATGAATGTAAAAAAGGCTAAGATGTTTGCAAAGACAGATTGGTGTGGCGTTCAATTCTCTCTGCCTACTCATGCGGAAAATCGGCGCGATGGTGAGTAAGAAGGTAAAATTTTTCATATCTAACATAGATGAAGAAGAATATGGGAGTCGGGCATTTACAGGATTTACGACCCGTCATAGACTGGTTGAGTGATCACTTTATTATTAAACCATATTCGCTCCCTAGGTGGAGTATATGGAGTCCACAAACTGTCTCCAGGCTTTTCTATCGGCTGCCAGCTCCATTGCATCCTTCCACGTCAGATCCGCGTCCCGAAGGTCTGACGAGAACTGCCGATGAATTGTCAGCAGTGGTCGTCCTGGGCGGCACGAACCTGATGCCTTGTAAAAAAGTCAAGCTTGATTAAGGCTCTCAGGAGGCATGCGGAGTACATGGCCAAGCTATCTGAATTGCCTTACAATCACTATACACACGTGTAACATTCACTAATTATACCTGTTAATGCTACACATGTGTTAAGTGATCACTTAACCAGTATATGACAGGTCGTTTACCCTGTAAATACGGAGAGGTCCATATCCTTCTTCATTTATGTTGAGATGTAAAAAAATATAAAAAAAACAACTGTCATATGGAAATAATCCAGACTCGTGAACAAGTATTTGGATACACTCAATATGTTGTAAAGTAAGTAAGTAATTTATAGAATGATGTGTAACAGCAATACTTAGAGCACTTGGGGTTGCATGCTCGTATTAGTTTGTGGAGGAGAATACCAATGTAAACCCCCAAAGAAATAATGTTTTTTTCTTATTCTTCTTCCAACCATTATCATGGTTTTATCTTAAACGGTTATGGAAAAAATGATAAATTTTGCGTTTCAGATTTATTTTATTGTAAAAATATACATTACATTTATGTGAAAAAATGAAATTAATTTTTCTGTTTCGATCTCAACCGGGATCGAGCCTGGAACCTCGCGTTAAATAGTCAAATGCGTTAACTAATTCAATATAGAACGGGGGTTCTTGAACTTTGATGTGTTACTTGAGCCCAGTACAAAAAAACTGTATTTGGTCTACAATAATAAACGTATCATGACAAAAAGTGTCACCTGTCGGGGAAACAATGAATTATGTCGATACGTTCATTATTGTAGACAAAATACAGATCTAAATATTTTTTTGTACTGGGCTCAAGTTACGATGTTTAAATAGCCCCATTCTACAGTAAGTACGTTAGCAGTTCAAACAAAAGTCAATTAAATAAAAATTGCTCTAAAGTGAATACGGAATGGCTGGTTTTGAAATTTAAAGATAGAATAAGAAGAAATGCTTTTCAAGTTTTTTCAAGAAATCAATAATTACATAATCGGATTTTTCAATTTTAGTGATTATAAATTTTAGCTCACTGGAAATTATTATAAATTTAAAAATAATAAATTATTCTCGAATGTATTATAAACGTACGTAGATCTGAAATAAATCGCATCATTCGGCCATGTCGTATTTGATTTTCTTTAACACAGTTTGATAAATAAGTATTATAAAGTTTATAAAATAAAATAACTTTGTTTTAACCACTTTTTATGGGTACACTTTATCCAACCGGTTTCGACAAGAACCTTGTCATCATCAGGGTTTATGTACTGAATTCTAAAACATTGAAATACTCATAGTAAGATATAGTTGATTCCCCTTCCCTAACTTCCACGTACTCCGTACACCATATGAAAATATAATAAAAAAATATGATTTAAAAAACGGGAAAAACTCCTAAATGTTGCTTTTATTGAGCATTTTGCAGAGAATACGTCAACTCCAGATGACAACTTGCGAGCTACGAATCGTTCTTGTCGAAACCGATTGGATAAAGTTTACCAATAAAAAGTGGTTAAAAAAAAAGTTGTTTTATTTTATAAAGTTTATAAAATGTGCTTTCACAGTGATTCAAGAACAAGGTTTCTAAATTGGTACATATATATACAACTTCCAAAATTTGAGTAGCGTGGTTGTAAATAATGGATAGAATTTGTGAATGTTACACGTGTATAAAGTGATCACTTAAACCAGCCTATGACGGTCGTCAGCCCCGTAAATGCCCAGACTTCCATATTCTTCTTCATCTTTGATGAGATGTCAAAAAATAATATTAAAGTGGTATTACACAAAGCGAACGACGAATGATAAGGTGAGTATTAAGTAAAACTAAAATTAAAAATGGATAGATATAATAACGCCATATCATTTACTCCGCTCGAAGTGAGATGGTCTACAATTATTCGGCCCCCATAGTTAGGGGAGGTTCTTGACTAAAACTTTATTTTTCCCTTTTGTAGCGAAGAACTGAAAACTTGGTCTCCCAGCCGGGCCGTTATAACGGCGTTATACGGCGTTATACAGCCGTTAGGAGCGGTTGCGCTTTTCCTGGGTCAATTAACGTCCGTTACCCGGGAAGCTTCAAACTTTGTTTCAGTCCTGTAGCCTGTCGGAATATATTTTTCAACCTGAAATTCCGATGTTTCAGGAAAAAACAATTTTTTCAGCAGGTAATACGTTTTCATTAAATTTACTCTCGCATTTTTTGGATTTAAAATAAACAAAAAAATAAATTTATCACAAACAAAGCATAAAATAAAAACTTAAAATCGTCTGACGTAAGAGAAATGATACTTTTTGTATCACACGTCGCTCACTCCTTTCAAGAACGTCATTAATAAAAAAACTTGATTATTCAGGAGAACGTTTTTGAGTTTAAAAATATAATGCAATGCATTATAAATAAATATCATGCCACTTATTAAACCTTTTACTGTGCAACAGATCTTTCAAGGTAAAACCTGAAGGTTTTTTCTCCATTTGAAAAATATTTTTTATTTTAAAAATAATAATTAAACAAAACCTTTTCTTCAAAATACAAAAAACAACACTTTCTGATCTGTAGCGGTTAGATATTAAGTTTAAAATATGCCGCTTTTTCTTGGATAAAGTACATTTTCTGGGCATTTCAAAAACATGCACAAATGAAAATTGATGGTTTTTGGTTTATGTCGTTCTTGAAAGGAGTGAGCGACATGTGATATCTGAAATATAATATTTATACACATACATACATACATATTGATTCCAAGCTCGTAAGGCTCATTTGGCATATACATTATATAACATACATTTAATAAATAAATATTATAACGTTACATGAAAATAATCAAAAGATCGAGTTATATAAAAATATATAAAAAAAATGAAAGTAAAAAAAATGAAAAAGTTACCGTAAAGTGGGTATACATTGCACCAAAATACTGCATTTTTTCAAAAAATTGTCTATTTAGATCATGTTTTTTACTTTTTCTGAGGTTTCAACTATTGCAATGTAATAACACATATACCTGTAACATGTCTGACACATTTTTAAATTTTTATCTATTTTGCCTATATTTTTTTTTAATATTTATGTTTTGGTGCAAAGTATCCCGGGGTAAAGTACAACTTTGCACCATGATATTTTCTCTACACTTTTCGTACTAGAATCCAAATTTATGCAAAGTAAAGGCTATCCTACAAGTTTCATTGCACTTCGTGAAGGGTTTTGGCTCACAGTTCACTAAATGCAGATTATATTATTGTATAATTATGGAAAAATAAGACACTTGATAGAATTTTTTTTTTTTAAATATTAAAAAATCTAACAAAAATGTTTTTTTTTCCAATACTGAAGGTTTAAAATTATATAAAATGAAAGGTGGATATTAAAACATATCGTTCTACATAGATAATAGGAATTAAAATTAAATTAGGTCTAAATATGGTCAAGTTCCGGGACGGTAAAGAAACCTCTTTTGGATTGCATTTTCGGTTCTTTTATGGAACCCACTACATCCTTCCAAGAATATTGAAGAAAGTCATCCTTCATCGGCCACTTATACGATTTGAGACTCTCCTGCATGGATTTAACAACTCTGTTTTTCTTTATTTCTAAAATCTGTCCCGGAAAATTTTATCCTTCATAATGAAATACGACTTATTCTCCCACCTTCTTTTTTACTGGTCCTAATGACACTGAGGAACAAATACGATAACTGGTTTCAGTCATCGTTTTTGTTCTTCTCCCTCTTCCTCAAAGCTTCCGTGTGAACAGTTAATGAATCAGTTAATGCTAGATATGCTGGAAGTTTCAATGCGGAAGGTGGGATCATTGATGTAGTTGATTCAGGTGGCATTTGTGTCTCGTCAACGTTCATTTCGACATTTGGATCGTGAGCAATGCTCTTACCTGGTTCTATCGGTACCGTTTTCCTGCGTTTTAAGACTGAATTCTTTGGGTTGAATCTGTTTTCTTCCAAAAACTGTTGAAAACTCTGGCGCACGTCATCGTCATACGCTTTTAATGGCAACCGATTAAGCAACTGACTAGTTTTAGCAACAGTCAAGGTTTTATGTCTTTACAAAAATGATGTTATCCATTCAGAGCCTGGTACGATGTCCTTTAATATTCGTACTCTTCTGCCAAATCTATCTAAATAGGCTATTAGAATGTAGCGAATGTTAAAAACACTCACTGGGAAATCGTACTCACTTATGTCTACTATGCAGTTTACGAAAGATTGCTCTTCGCCCTTGTCACATATCGGAGGTTTTCCCACAGGTTTTGTGTGCTGACCTTTGAGTTTATAGTTAATCGTCCTTCTGGGGATTTAGAAAATTTTTTCAGCCTTTCTTTGACTGATTGTACCATTTCGAATAGCCTCCAAACACTGCTCCACTCTCTTCGGTGTAAAATCGCAGTATCGTCTGGCATAAGGCCGCTGCTTGTGTGTTCTTGACATTTTTGAAAAAAATATACCATCAGGAATTAAGTAAGTACACTAAACCTATAGATATTTAGCAAAAATGTCAAGTTGTATTAGCCGTTTTAAGACTTTTGATCAAATTGATTAACTATGGCCCTTTGTGGATACTTTGCACCAGGTGCAATGTTACCCCAAATGTAGTCAATACAAGTAAGTTCTTAAAAAAATATAATTTTTACATAAACTTGACAACGTAACCAAAAAATACAACATTTGAGAAAAGCAGGGCCTACCTACCTACGATTTAGAGACCACTCACTTGTTGTAACTTGTTTCAGTATACTGATTACATTCGATTTTTTGGGACACAATTTTCAGACAGAAAACTTTCTTTACGTTCGGACAGGAAATACGCATTGAAGCAATAGCGACCGAATGTTACTTCTTTAAACTAAAAAGTAGATTGAAGTGCCATCTATCAGCAACAATAGAAAAAAGAATGAAAAATGACATGTATCAGAGATGACCAGCTCCACAATTTCTTTACAGAAGGTGGTGCAAAGTATCACCCATGGTGCAAAGTATACCCACTTTACGGTACTTTTTTATATTGAATAAATTTTATTCGTTGATAAATATATCGTATTCTAAAAGCCAGAACTTTATCGTTCGCATTCTATGGTAAGACGTCGATAAAGAACACTTTAGCGATAAAACATAATTTGGGAAGGTTTCCAGATGAAAATTATAGCGCGATACTGGAAAGTCGAACAGAACTTTTGAAATTTTACAAAAGGTCGCCACGTGGTATCCCGACTCTGGAGGAACATAATTCACGATGTTTTTTTTTTATCGATTCCCAATTAAAAAGTTTGAAACGGTCCGTATTCAAAATTCAGGCAGTTTTAGGCGGTATTTCATTCCTGTCGCTGTGGAAATTATTATACGGCCGGATCTGAAATATGGCTGTAGGAAATTGGTTTATGGAATTGAAAAACGTAGTTAAAAAAAATACCCAGGGATTTTTGAAAAAAATGTTAATAGCTTTTCAACTGCACTAATAAATTTATTATCGGTATTTATTCATTCCAAACATACACACACACACACACACACACGCACGTACGCACGCACGCACGCACGCACGCACGCACGCACGCACGCATGCACGCACGCACGCACGCCTGCACGCACGCACGCACGCACGCACGCACGCACGCACGCACGCACGCACGCACGCACGTACGCACACATGCACACATATGCACACATATAACCAGACAAAGACAGCCAGTGACTGAAATTGTCGGCAGTGCATTTTACTTCAAAAATTATATTTTGATAAAAATGTATGAAAAATAAGACCGATAAAATTTATTACAACCAAATTCTCTAATGATACATTACGTAAAATGGCATTAAATTTTTTTTCGTTTTTTCAATTTGACGACAGAGTAATTATTATCTCTGCCTAGCTTTGTGGAGAGGCGGCGTGATGGTTAGTTAGTTAGTTATAGAAATAAGCACGAAAAACAGAGAAAACCTATTCTGTCATCTTTCAATTGATAATAAATATCAGTTTGTTTGGTACTAGCTTTTGCAATTAATGTACCTTTTCAGGACCACTTAAGAAAAGTCGAGTGTCGCCTGTGGTTTCAATACTTTGAATGTAAAGTAATGCCTTACAGACGAACTTGAGTTTCTAAATAAAATCAAGGTTAATGATAAACTTGGTTTTGAATTGTAATACTATGCTTTTTGAGTGCCTAAGAAGGATTGAATATAAAAGAGAGAGATCCTCAAAAGGTACTCTTCAAATAATTGAAGGGTGTTTTTTTAAAGAAACAAAATTTAAAAACTTATTTATATTTAAAAAAATAAGTTTTTAAATTTTGAAAAATTTAAAAACTTATTTATTTTTTTGTCCACCTCCGTAGTGTAATGGTCAGCACGCTCGGCTACCGTTCTGGAGGTCCCGGGTTCGATTCCCAAGGCGGGTAAAATAAATATAAGTGATTTTTTCACTGTAATATTTATTCAATATTACCATGGACTGGTACCTGAAGCGGAGGGCTGATCACCCTTCCTTCATGAGTAAACGATTAAGATAACATTGCGTTTATATGACACAGTGCCCTATGCACCACTGGGGTGCGGATAAGGGTTTTAAATATATATTTATATTTTTAATATAGCTCAAAAATATTACAATTCAATTCCTTTGAAAGATATTACTTCATTTAACATATCTTTAAACTACTATTTATGGATTCGGCATCAACTTTGTGGAATGATATGTTGATATTTTTTAATTAAACGCTTGTAATCAACCGTTTAATGATTTTTTTCAATATCATTAAATGGTTTACTACAAGTGATTAATTTTTGAAAAAAATCTTAAAGCTCGGTTAAAATTGTTCGGTATTGCATTTTACGATCGTTAAATCGTATATATGCTCAATAAATGAAAGGATCATGTAAGTTTCTATATGTACTTTTTTCAAAAAGTAATGTTATATGCTAAAACCAGGTTTTTAAACCTGTAATGGTCATAGTAAATAGATCATTTAATATATCATGACTTTATATGTGGACCTTGAAATATCCTCCATTGGATGAAAAATTCAGTGTTTGAATAACGGAATTAGAACACAATTCAGAATTACAACATTTTGAGTGTGTCCAAATACTTGTTCACAAAATCTGGATTATCTCCAATTACAGGAGTTATTTTCATATTGTTAATAATTGTTAATATTTCACGTGGTAATAATTTTCTTTTGTAAATTGGGTGTAAATAATATGTAAAGTGGGTGTATAATAATAAAATATACAATGTGTTGCTTTGTAATTAAAGAAACGACAGTAAAAGTTAATTCTTAATTATTCTTTACAATAATTTTCTATCTATCTGATTCTGACAGTTAACAATATTATATTTTTTCTATCTGATGTCTTTTGTTTTATTCAGTGCGACGCATGTGACATCTAGTGGTAAAACTGTTTTATGTAGGTACCATATGTAAGTACTTAATAAAATGTATAGGTAGGTACCTAGGTATTTTATTACATTTCCACCCTTGGGGAAGAAAATTCACAGTAAAATTTTCACTCGTCCTCCTCCGGATCATCTCCTTACATCTCACCAATAGATGTTCTCTTGTGAAGTTCTAGTGATTCAAGAACAAGGTTTCTAAATTGGTTCATATATATAGAATTTCCAAGAATTTGAGTAGTGTGGTTGTCAATAATGGGTAGAATTGGTGAATGTTACACGTGTGTAAAGTGATCATCACTTAAACCAGCCTATGACGGTCGTCAGCTCCGTAAATACCCAGACTTCCATATTCTTCTTCATCTTTGATGAGATGTCAAAAAACAATACAATTCAGAATTCGTGAATAAAACTTTTGTTACCCTATCTAAGGTTCAGATTGTATGAAAATGCCTTAAAAAAGTCAAAAACTGTTATAAAAATATGAAGGTTTAATAGAATATGAGTATATTATGAATAAATATATGACCCCGCTTACCTTTATTCTCCAGAGATACAAGTACACAGAAAAAAAAACTTTTTGCAAGTTTAAAATTATTTACGAGGCATCTGCACACTTGTTATAAAATTTTCCAAACAACTTTTATGTGCCACCGAGTTTTAGGTTACACCATTATTATCCCCGTGAGAGTGGAACAAAAAACTCTCAAATTTAAGTTCCTTCCCCTAAATTAAATATGCAAAACAAACAATAAAAATTCCCCGCAGGCCTCTTGCAAACACCATTACAAGGAAATGTTCTATTTAAGGTAATATATTTATTTTGCCTTTAAGATAACGTAGTCATACAGGAGAAAGTGACCAAGTGCATTGCTTACAAAAACGTGATCATTGACTATTTGATATCTTCTTCTTCTTCTTCTTCTTCTTCTTCTTTTAGGACTACGCCCTGTCATTCTCGGGTCGGTCCTGGGAGGTGGAAGACCAGCTATCCTTCCATCGTTTAGGTGGTCCGCTGCCGCCCTCACCACTCGATCCGAACTCGCTCTTCTCACATGATCTCTCCAGAAACGTCTTCTTTCTCTTCCCCATCGCACAACATCTTCAACATCGCAGATTTTTCTTATATCTGAGTTTCTTACTCTGTCGCGAAGTGTTAGGCCTGTAATGGGTCGTAGAGTCTTTATTTCGGATGTCCAAAGATAACTATTTGATATTTTACTAGCTTAATATTGCCCTGAAAAAATCCCAAAGGATTTTGAAATTGGAAGTATAATATATTGACGTATAAAAATGACTAACTGCACTGATGTTTATTTTCTTGATAAGCAAAAGTGACTTAAATAGCCCTCCTGAACATTTAACGTTTTGTTAGTTGGTCACTTTCTCCTGTATGACTACGATAAGTGGTCGCAAGAAAGATAGTACTCGAAAAGCGATCGATGGTTCTATATTTATGACCTTCTAGGTACAAGGAAAAAAACTCCCCATCATCCCTTATACTTTATTCATCAATAAAATCTAGCTATCTTACCATCGCGCAAGGGTTGGTAGAAGAAATAGAACGCCACACCACACGTCTTTGCAAACAATCATCGCTTCTTTCACAATCATTGAATGAAAAATAAATTTAGAACTGATTTTATTAATCAGTTTGTGGAAATGGTGAATATTACACATTATTTTATTTTATCACTTTAACTAGCCGTTGACAGATCGTTGACCCTCAAAACAATTGATTATTCCAGTAATTGATACGGCATTCACTTTGTGGTAATATCTATCAATTTTTAATGTAAATTTTACTTAGTAAATACCATTATTCCCTAAAATCTACCTTGACACGTATTTCGATGCATGCACATCATTGAAAATGATGCGGAATGCATCGAAACACGTGTCACAGTAGATTTTAAGAAATAGTGGTTAATATGTAAAACCAACATTCAAATATCATTATACATCTATGTTGTATATATATCTATCTTTAAAATCTTGTCGAAAGTATAATATGTTTAACGATTATTTTTATGTTTTTCATCATTTCAGTAGTAGAATTTTTCGCCCTTTAGAAAAACATGACGATATATGTGTGCATATATTTATTAATATATTTTTTTAAATAATGGAATATGAGTGATTAATAATAGGTAGTAATTATACAAGCGTGTAAAGTGATCACTGAACTCAACCAAATGCCAAGTCACAAGCTGTAGAATGCTCAGACTTTCATATTTTTTTAATACATAAAAAAATAATCGATGCTTCATTAATGCTAAGACACCTGTAATATTTATTAAATAATTATATTAAGAAATTTTAGGTAATTATGTTTGGTGATAGGAGCAGAAGAATATCAATGAAAACTTGGCGTGATCGAGCATCTCAAATACTTGAAAGTGATCAGGGCAGGAGTTGGAATAATCAGTGGGTGTGTACGGGGACATAAGTGAATAAAGAAGAGGCGAAAATGGTTTGCAATGAAAGATATCTGTGACCTCTATTCTTTCTGCTTACCTCTTCGGAGAAGCGCCATGATGGTTAGTTAGTAAGTTAGTAAGTTATGATATTCAAACCCTTATCCGCACCAAATGGTGCATAGGGCACTGCATCATATAAACCCAGTGTTATCTTGATCGTAAAGGCCATTAGGAAAGGTAATCAGCCCTCCGTTTCAGGTACCAGTCCAGGGTAATATTGAATTAATATTAGAGTGAAAAAATCACTAAAATTTATTTGACCCCCCCCCCCAGGAATGAACCCCTTTAGGAATTAACTTTATTTTTTGACGAAAAACTCGAATATTTCAGAAAATCAAATCATCAAGTTTTCACGCATCGCATATTCCTGACAAACTGAAAAGTGGATGAAAATTACCATATTCACGATCAATTTATAAAAAGCTCCTGAAAGTTTCTGAAAACTTATAATTTTCAGTGATCTCGTAGGTGCCCTGTCACGGGCGACATATTTTCTGAAAGATTTAAGATTCGCTTTCAGATTTGGTGAGGCGGTCAATCACGCCCTCACTTGTGCTCGTAAATTCGTTACAATAAAAGTTTCCATCGCCTTGCCTCACTTGGGCCCATAAATTGGCCGACCGAGTCGCCACCACCTAAATATTATGAGATCAGCCTTTCGTCAAAATTTTATCCTGGGGCTGGTTTTTCTGCTCTACTTACTGAGCGCATTTTTTATATTTTCTGATATTTTCGCAATCGAAATTATTAAACATTTTTTCTTTATATCTCTACAAAAATGTTTTTATATTTTGTTCGGCATTCACTGTGTGGTAAGACACGATAAATTTGTAAATAGAAAAACTTTTTTTTACCACTTGAGCTATATTTGTTTAAACGACTTAGTAGTTTTGGAAACTAAAACTTCATTTACATCATATATTTACATATATATATATATATATATATATATATATATATATATATATATATATATATATATATATATATATATATATATATATATATATATATATATATATATATATATATATATATACATATAAATATATATATATATATATATATATATATATATATATATATATATATATATATATATATATATATATATATATATATATATATATATATATATATATATATATATATATATATATATATATATATATATATATATATGTATATATATATATATATATATTATATATATATATATATATATATATATATATATATATATATATATATAAAAATATATATATATATATATATATATATATATATATATATATATATATATATATATATATATATATATATATATATATATATATATATATATATATATATATATATATATATATATATATATATATATATATATATATATATATATATATATATATATATATATATATATATATATATATATATATATATATATATGTATATATATATATATATATATATATATATATATATATATATATATATATATATATATATATATATATATATATATATATATATATATATATATATATATATATATATATATATATATATATATATATATATATATATATATATATATATATATATATATATATATATATATATATATATATATATATATATATATATATATATATATATATATATATATATATATATATATATATATATATATATATATATATATATACATACTTAAAGTTAACAAAACCTTCATTTTAAAATTATTTAATTAGTTATTATAACAATGTTTTGTTTGTTGTGGTGTAATGGTTTGTTTCAACACTGTGATTTTTTTCAACAATGGTAGTCTTATTTTGTCATTTTTTCTAGTAATATGTTCATGAAAATTATTGTTTAACACTTTTTTATCCTTAAAATATATCGTTTAAAAACAAAGTTGTTTTTCTTTACAAAGTAAGTTAGTTTATCGTTAAATATTTTTCGCTGATAAAACTAAAATCTGAAAACCAAATATTGGTAGAAAAAATCACCCATTCTTCGACCGCTGCTTACGCTTCGTTGGTCCCATACATATTTTTGGACTTATCCAACTTCGGGCATAATCATAAAAACGCATTATCCTGGGTCGGTTTTATGGTACACCACTCTCCTCTTTCCCAGCTTTCTTGGTCACTGGGGAATGCTATAGCAACGAATTAGAGGAGGTTGAGAGGCCTTAGTACCAACTTTTGAAGGAGAAAAAAATGGATTAAGGAATAAACATATATTGAACATAGATGTATTGATTAGCAAATGTATGGAAGTATAGTATACAGCTGGCAAAATATGGATGAAAGTAGACTGAACGCAAAATTCGATCTCTCAGACGAATGTTTAGTAAACTATGCATGATAGATGTTCAAAAGGTGACATAAGGAAATAATGCATGTCTGAGATAAGCATTATAGATAAAATTAAGTAAGGTGTGTTGAGGCGGTTTGGGCGTGTAAAGAATGAACACAAAAAAATTAGACAAATTCTGTTGGTAATAAAAACAGAAGTAGACCGAGGAAAACCTAAAAGTGGCCAGGTCAGCAGTCGAAACGATCGGCGTTTATATATGAGAAGATGTCTGAATATGAAAGAGGCTTAGATCGTTTGCAAAAACAGATTGGTGTGGCGTTCTATTTTTTCTTCCTACACTTGCAAGCAGAAAGCGGAGTGACGGTTTATTAGTAAGCTTGTTAAGTATTTCATAGCATCCATTATTTTACTTAAAACTGCGTACTGTTTCGCTTTGATTTTTAAGTTTAAAAAAAATCTTTTATTTTAGCCGTCCACCAACTTGATGTTTGTTAATATACAAAAATATTTTTTTTTTTTGTAAGGATGTTCTCAAAACTAATCGTGTTTACAATAATTAACTCAAAAGTGGTAGTTAACTTATTTAATTTTAACATTTAAATCATCACGATATTCCCACAAACAAAATATCAAAATCAATAAAAATTAAAGTGCCGTACATAAATTAACACAATTTATACATTAAATAAACACAATTAAACGCATTGAAAAACAAAATTGCTTTTGTGTTTATTTTTACATTAAAATCATAACTATATTAAAGTAGACTGAATGCAGTCGAAATGCAATCTCTCAGAAGAATGTGCGACAAAACGATGTATGATAGATGTACGAATAGTGAAATAAGGAAGGAATGCAAAGCTGAGATAAGCATCATGATAAAATTAAGAAAGGTGTGTTGAGATGGTTTGGACATGTAGAACGAATGAGTGAGGAAAGAACGTTAAAACAAATTTATGAGGCGAATGTTAGCGGGAAAAGAAGCAGAGGAAGACCGAGAAAAACATGGCACGATCAGGTATGCCAAATACTTGAAAGTGGTCAGGTTAGGAGTCGTAACAATCGGCGGGTATGTATGAGGAGATGCATGAATGTGGAAGAGGCGAAGAATGTTTGCAAGGACAGAGCGGTGTGGCGCTCTATTCTCTCTGCCTACCCCTGCGGGGAAGCGGCGTGATAGTTAGTTAGTTAGTTTATTTTACACTAACATAATTTTTTTAATGAGAAATGCACGTATTTGTGTTATAAGGTTTGGTCATTATCAACTATATTTATATGATACTTATACAAATAAAAAAATCTGAAAAAAACGATAAATTGTAAATATCGTTTTCCATAATATCGGCAAAGCATAAATTCCTATTTGTATAAAGTAAAATGCCTTGCCTCTGCAAGAATCAACACAGGGGTAAATAAATAATTCATATGAAAACACGTTGACATTTTTACGATAAGCCACTTCTAAATCTCGGGAATGAATAAATGTTTCTTGATATGCTCGTAAAAGGGAACATTCATTTCTATGGTTTCCCAATACTTAATAATAATCTATTACACACAGTATTTGCAGATCGGATGGTTCCGTAAATTGATATCGTCGTCAGCGTTTTTACTTTATACACAGGAAAATAACGTAGAAACGTAAGAATATCATATTACACCTCTTTTATTTTATTTTATTTTATTGACATACATAAGTCAAATATAACTTCACTAGAGACATCTATTGGTGAGATGTAAAGAAGCTTTTTATTAAGCATTATTTTTATTTATTGGCGTTTCTCATGTGTGTGATTATAATCCAGGATTCGGACCTCACATACTAATATAAGAGTTTCTGCTTGGTAAAAAGCTTCTTTACATCACACCAATAGATGTCTCTAGTGAAGTTCTAGTGATTCATGAACAAGGTTTCTAAATTTGTTCATATATATAGAACTTCCAAGAATTTGAGTAGTGTGGTTGTCAATAATGGGTAGAATTGGTGAATGTTACACGTGTGTAAAGTGATCACTTAAACCAGCCTACGACGGTCGTCAGCCCCGTAAATGCCCAGACTTCCATATTCTGCTTCATCTTTGATGAGATGTCAAAAAATAATATAATATTCTGATGAGTATTTTCTTTTACTCATTTTGCGAAAAATAAGCACAGAGCAAAATATAAAATATAAACAATTAACGGGTATAGTACATAAAAAGGTTTATACATTTAAAAAACAAATACGGTAAGAAGCATATTTAAAGGAAAATATTCAGAAAATAAAACTAATCACTAACACCTTTCCATTAAGTATTTTTTCAGTTCATTCATTTTGGATCCCTGACAGTTCTATTTAGTAAATGTCAGGCAGCAGGTTAATTTGGTTATAGGCAATATATATGCAGGGAACTTACCACAAACAAAGTAGTATTTATCGGCTCTACATGTACATTTGTCCTCGTGTACTAAAATGATAAATATCTCTGTAAAAATCGGTTTTGTGTATGTCATTTTAAACGATGTATGATAGATGTGCGAATAATGAAATAAGGAAGGAATGCAAAGCTGAGATAAGCATTATCGGTAAAATTAAGAAAGGTGTGTTGAGATGGTTTGGACATGTGGAACGAATGAGTGAGGAAAGAACGGTAAAACAAATTTATGAGGCGAATGTTAGTGGGGAAAAAAGCAGAGGAAGACCGAGAAAAACGTGGCACGATCAGGTATGCCAAATACTTGAAAGTGGTCAGGTTAGGAGTCGTAACAATCGGCGGGTATGTATGAGGAGATGCATGAACGTGGAAGAGGCGAAAAATGTTTGCAAGGACAGAGTGGTGTGGCCCTCTATTCTCTCTGCCTACCCCTGCGGGGAAGCGGCGTGATGGTGAGTTAGTTAGTTAGTTAGTTTCATTTTAAACATTATTTGAAAAATTGTATTTGTAATCTCATATATTGGGGAGTGTCAAAAGGTTTTAATGTATTATTTTTATGTAAAACATATTATTATTTTTCGATTTGAAATTATACCTTTTTTAATATTATATCTGAAGATCTGTTATTTCAAGAAAGTGACTCCTCATGTGATGTTGACGCCCCGCTATCGCGGTAAAAAAAGCCGCAATCGTGTAGATTCCCACATAGTCTGACAAACGCATTCTTGATATGTCTCTCCCAGAAACCAGTCACTCACTCAGCTAACTAGTAATATATTTTGTTAATTAAAAGCAATGTTAACTTTATAACACTCTCCTTATCATTTCATTCATTTATTTACTTATTTGAAAACCAACAGAATATTTAACAAAAATAACATAGTATGAAAAAAATAAAAAATTAGAGGTTTTCACTTAAGTAATCTAAAAATATAAAAAAATACTGTCATGTACATAAAAGTATAACTATATTGTCAAACATAAATTACATGTTTTTATCAAATAATAGAATTTTTTATCAACTAGTCAAATAGACATCAACAGTATTTCTCTTAAACGTATTAAAAGAAACATTATCGTTGTCTATTTCATTAAGCATTACATTGCACATATCGCAGGCTCAATTTAAAAATGAGTTTTGGCAAGACTTGGTGTGGATTTGAGGGATTCAAAATAAATTTTTGTTTCCGGTCTGTGCTCCCGGGACTCTAAAATTGATGAGTAATAATAGCTCCGGGCAATCTACTTAATTATTTAAAATTTCATTCATCGTTCATTTTGTGTAATACCACAAAAAAAACAAAAATTCGTGATTACCGTATTCAAAATAGTCATTCCATCATCACGGAATTAAAATGAAACTGTAACGGTCTGATATTTATGCAAAAAATAAATTATGAAATTTTTTCGAAAGTCCAAGTATTTTTTAACTTCAAGTCCACTTTCAGTCGTGTTTCATGAAAAATGATGAAATAAAATGTAAAAAAATTATCATGTTAGTTCCAGCGTGCCGACCGATAAACCCATTTCGCATAGCTCCCTTTATATTAATTTTCACCGTGCCATTTTTTATCTTCGGTTAATCAAAAAGCACGTAGCCATAATTTATGATTCTTCGGCTCGCCGAATTTTGTAGGCTTCGTACGTAGCCAGGGGTGGGTTCGGACCCCGAGAGAGCGATAAAATGAAATAATAGAGCCTCTATCCTAACCTCCTACCCTTAATGGAGGCTTTTCGAGTTTTCAGCACTCCAAAATGGATGTGTAACGTTGTATGATTAAATATGTGACGACCTACACAATTTGACATGCGACACGACCAAAAACGAAAGAAATTTGACGTAATTTTTTACTTATATATTTCGGGAAGAATAGATGAAGTCTTTTGTCCGCCTCCGTGGTGTAATGGTCAGCGTGTTTAACTACCGTGCTGAAGGTCCCGGGTTCGATTCCCAGGGGGGTGCAAATAAATATTAGTGATTTATTTAAATATTACAATAGAACGGTTCCTGAAGCGCTAGAGTGATCACCTTGCCTTCATATAAGTAATGATCAAGATAACACTGCGTCAATTCGATGCAGTGCCCTATGCACCATTGGGTGCGGATAAGGGTTATAAGTTATAGATGAAGAAGAATGATGTCAGGGTATTTGAGCTTATGACCACACGACTTGAATTATTGGAACTCATGTATTCAATATATTATATAATTCACGTCTTTTTATGTGTAAGTTCTCGACAGGATCTATGGTTGGTTCAAGAAAGCTTTTCCTTGAGAAGAGGTTTTTTGTTTTTAAATGCATACAGGATCTTTTCCGAATTATTTTCCATACTGGGAGACGCCTGTAAAACCCAGAAAATATATTCTTTTTCGTCTGTGTTGAGATGCCTAAATGTAACAAAATGTATGATTTTACACTTATAGACTCAAAAATGGTCTTATGGGTTTTATTTTGATATTTAAAATGGAAACTTTCTTTGGCGGCAACTTTATACGAACACTGTTTACCTGAAATACGATAATTTCATTTATTGATTCAGCAGTCACTTTGCGGTAATATCTATGCATTTTTATATTCATGTTTTACTTGCAAAGTACAAAATTTCTTAAAATCTATTATAATCATACTATTTCGATGCATCTTCCGATATGGTGTTTGAAATGATGCGGAATGCATCAAAACACGTGTCACAATAAATTTAAAGAAAAAGTCATGCATCAAAACACGTGTCACAATACATTTAAAGAAAAAGTCATGCATCAAAACACGAGTCACAATACATTTAAAGAAAAAGTCATGCATCACAACACGTGTCACAATACATTTAAAGAAAAAGTCATGCATCAAAACACGTGTCACAATACATTTAAAGAAAAAATGGTATTCACCAAGTTAAAATGAAATTTAAAAAAAAACCTTATTATTACGAATTTCACTGCAATATTTAAGAATATATATTTTATTAAATGATAAATTTTTGTTTTTTTTTTTATTTACACAAATATTTCCATTTAAAATTATTTCTGTGAGCCTAAGCGACTCATTATCAGAAAAAGGTATCAAATTGTGGTAGAGCGGGTTCGAACCGAGAAACTCTGACTTAAGAGTCCTTTACACTAACCATGGGACCACAACCCGACACTATTTCCTAAGGATTGTCATGTCAATTTTATTTCTTGAATGATACAAATAATTTTTTGACTTCCATAATAACTTTTCTTGTTGAATCCGTTTCTTTTATGTCTTTTTTATTCTGGATCCAATTGAACGCAAAACATAATCTTTTGGACTTGTGACGTTCCATGTGTCAATGATTTATGTGAAAATGGTAAAAGTATGAAGAAAATAAAGTTTTGTTCAAACATATCGCTCACTCCTTTCAACAAAGTCATATATGAAAAATCGACAATTTTCAGTTGTGCATGTTTTCGGAATGCCCAAAAAATGAACTTTATCCCAGCAAAAGTGACATATTTTAAACTTAATATTTACCCGCTACAGGGCAGAAAGTGAAATTTTTGCATTTTGAAGAAAAGGTTTTGTTTAATTATTTTTTTGAATTTACAAAATATTTTTCAAATGAAGAAAAAACATCCAGGTTTTACCTAAAAAGATCTGTTGGACAGTAAAAAGTTCAATAAACGGCTTGATATTTATTTGTAATATATTTTATTATATTTTTAAACTTTAAAAACGATCTCCTGATAAATCAGGTTTATTTAATATATGACGTTGTTGAAAGGAGTCAACGGTATACGAGAATACACTTCACATGATCTTTGTCAGGATAGAAAGAGCGAAAAAGTGAAGAAGTTCAAACAAGTGGGGAAAGATTATAAAAAATTACATAAGTCACTTTTATTTACTTATGAAATGTTAAATTTTAATTTAGTTATCTATTTTATATTTCTGATGAACAATTTCTATTACTCATTTTGGGACATAGGATTAATGTTAACAAGACTGAAACAATGATAAAAATGGAACAAATAAGAAAACACAGGGCAAAATGGAAAATATAAAATAATAAACGGTACACTAAATAGGCATAAAAAAATTGGTAAAAAGCATGTTTAAAGGACACAAATGAGAAAATATAACTAATCACTAACACAAATATCTTTCAATAAAGTATTTTTTAATTTCATTCATTTTGGATAAATTTCTCGTATTATTTTTTGACATCTCAACATGGATGAAGAAGAAAATGGAAGTCTAGGCATTTGGTCATTGGCTGGTTAAAGTGATCATTTAACACACATGTAACATTCACTACGCAGTATGCAGTGCCCTATGCACAATTGGATGCGGATAATAATTTTGAAATTATAGTTGAATGAAAACATATATTAAAAACTTAGGTTTATATCGTTTCAGAGATACTTTAATATATTTAACTTGGCACAATCAGGTATGTAAAATTCATGAATGTAGAAGAGGCGAATAATGTTTGCAAATACAGAGTGGTGTGGCGTTCGATTCTCTCTGCTAACCCCTGCGGGGAAGCGGCGCGATGGTGAGTTAGTTTTATAATATATTAAAAAGACTTTTCTCATCGATCTAATTTTACATCGATCGATCTGCTTTGGGGACTGTGGGTGTTCTATTCGTAGTTACTTTAATCCCTTCTTATGTCGGTGGTTAAGGAGGGTAGAACGCTTTAGAGCGCTTACAAAAGCTCGAGGGTTAGAAGCGTTTTATCACTACCACCGCAAAAAGCCACTTGTTAAGGAAAGGGTGCGATGTTCTGTGAGCACTTCACCCTCTCGTTTCTTTACTTGTAACTCGTAACACATGAAGATCACTCGAGAAACGCGTTAACTTGTTACAGATCTTATAATATTTCTTGAAAAAACTATTAAAAACTACTGGGCACATCTTCTTTTTTCTTTTTCCATGTTCGCTCCCTTGGTGGAGCATATGTTCAACACGAGACGCTTTCAAGTCACTCAGGCTCATCACTCTTATGATGAATTTCATTTTATTTTATTTTATTTACTTTGAAATTTAACAGAACATTAACATCAATACATTTACAATAATGAATAACAAAAAACAGGTAATTGTAACATTCCAATTACAAAATTTCACAAAAGTTAAATAAGTTTAAAGTAAACAGCAAGAATAAAATTAAAAAAAAAGCAAAAGTTAAAAAGAGCAATAGGCAGACTTAATTTGGAGCCAAAGTAAAATATAAAATTAAAACAAAACAAACAGTTATAAGATGTACCTACACCTTGAGAATAGCAATAACGTTAAAATAAGTGCTATATGGCAACAGCGAAAAAAATAACAGTAAACACATATAAAACAGAAAATATACGCAACTGATACGTATATTTTGAATTAACCAAACTTTTCATTTTTAATTACCATAATTGGCATTTAAAACTTAATTCTATTTAAAAATTTATTTTCCAGATATTCGCGAGAGATATATTAATTTATTTTCGTATTTGTTTATGTACGAGCCAAGGCTCAGTATAAGTGTAAAGCTTTGATTTGCATACCTAATAAAATAGCTAGGTAATCGATGTGATCCAACTTAAAAGTACGTGATTATGCTAAGCAAACAGATGTTGACAACGTTTTATATCCATAACATAGGAATATTGGTTTAAATATTGGGGCTGGAATGAACAATTTGACTATCGTTGCCTTTTGTATGCTGACGATATTGTTCTTCTTGCCGATAGCAGAGAAGACCTGCAGGCGTTGGAGACAGAGGTGTATAATGTGTGCAAGGAAAGTGATTTGTTGATTTGATAAAATATGTGAAAGGAGTTCAAAAAATTGGAGAAATGTGGTTATTAATCATAAGTAGAAAAGTAAAGTTACACGTGCACAAAGAAATCACTTTAACTATCCCATAACATGTCATAAACTCTGTTAATTCCCAGTCTTTTATATCCTTTCTTAAATATTTTAAGATGTCAAAATTTAAACTATCGTTCAAAATTTCATAAAATAAAACATTTATAGTTTTTAGGATTAATACATGTTTTATCCTGATGATGACAAGGTTCTTGTCAAAACTGGTTAGAGAAAAATGCACAAATAAAAAAGTGGTTAAAAACAATGTTGTTTTATTTTATACAGTTTATAAAGTTTATAAAGTTTAAGTGCCACGAAGTCTCCGCAAAAAACATTCAAGAAACTATCGTACAGTTTATTATGTGATAAATTTAATTGTAACCTGAAATTTGAATGGGCAATTTTAAAAGTGTTTTTTACAGACTAGTTTTAGGTGGATAACAATACGCATTTCAGGAAAAAACCCGTTTTATTAGTTCAACGTGTTTCGACCAAGATAACAATACTTCTACAATATAAATAACAATATAGTATCCTATGCACCATTAGGATAGGTAAAGCATTAAGGGTGGAAAAGGGTTGGAAAAACATAAAAAATTAGAGTAAAAAAATTATTTTGATAATATTTTCATTATCATACTTAACTTTTTATACCAAACACTTGAAAATATAATGAAGAACTTAAGCCTGGATTTTAAGGATTCTTTTAAATTTTAATCCTCTTTTAACAAAAATCTTTTCTTAATTAGTTGAACTTGTGTAAGTGATTCAGTTTTCAAGGATAATTGAAAAACATAAGCCATTTAAAAATTATCTGTAAATATTGAGTTACATCGCTGGATTGCCAATTTGAACTAGGAGAAATAATCGATTTTAATCATTTCACGAACGAAAAAGATGGTTATGTCAGTACATAATTCATCTAGATTTTTGGCTACTTGTTTTGAGACATACTTGTCTCTTCGTCAGGACAATCACTATACCAGCTTGCTAAGAATACTTCTCTTCAATCTACATATTTTTAAACCATAATTGCGTAGTGCGTGCTAGCAGTGTATTGGGTATTCAACAATATGTCAGTTGGTCGTATAGTCAAGCTAGCGATAATGCTGATTTTCATATTAAAAATTCTAGCTTTTAAAATGTACGTGCTAGCCGCGTTCTATTGATATTTTTTTTGAATACCTTAAACGCAGCAAGCGCGTACATTTAAAAAACAAGTTTTTTGATGACAAAGTTCAGCAATGTCGTTAGCTAGATTATCACGAATTCAGCATTAAAACACTTTGTTGTAAAGCTAAGGTCGTGATATATCGACTGTAGTCAGCGGTAGAATTATGTTGATATTTCAACAAAAAAAAGAACATAGAAGTCTTAGTATTAATAGGTCCTACGACCTCACATATGGTGGTTTGAAAATGGGATCGGAGGAAGACCGAGGAAAACTTGGCCAATTCATATTTATTGACCTTCTTATACAAATCCGATTATTCTAACTCCCTGATCTAATCACATTCAAGTATTTGAAATACTCAGTTTCTCTCGGTCTTACTCTGCTTCTATTGGCACCAATATTCTTCTACTAAATGTGTTATACTATTATTTCTTCAGTCATTCGATTCGCATGCCCAAACTATCTCAACACCCAATTTTCTTTTTTGTATTGATGATGCTTCTCTTGGCCTTTCATTCATTCTTTATACTCATGTAAGTATTCAAACATCTACCATACAACGTTTTGTCGCACATTTGTCTACGAGTGAACGCATTTCGACTCTTTTACAATTAATTTAAAATATTTAAAAAAACAGCCTCTTTATCATTCATCATTCACTTCATGTACTACTACTTTCATAAACACTAATTCGTGACTACATGGCAAGGTTCTTGTCGAAACCGGTTGAAAACGTGTTCCAATAAAAAGTGGTTAAAACAAAGTTGTTTTATTTTATAAAGAGTGTTATATCACAAAACGACAAAGCTTACAATGCTTTTTATGTACAAAATATATATTAAAAAAACATAATGTTAATTGTTATAAAACTCGGTTTGAAATTACATACTCGAAAAGCTATTTCCTGAAAAAACTCTGAAACACTCTTTCAGGATTTCAGTTAACCAGTTTCAGCAATCAATCACCATTAGGCGTGTTAGGTCGTCCCCGTAGGAGCTTTCGCTTCTGGAGTGCCCCGTAATGCCTCCCCGGGGATTAGAACGGGATACTTCAATCGGGAGGAGATGGATTCCCCACTATACCACTTGTCAACACTCCACAGTGTTGGGGCTGTTCCGAAATAGTATATTGCAGGATTTTCCAATTTCAGTAAAGGATGGAGTGAGTCTTAAACCACAATAGAAAATGAATAAGGTTTATTTATCTAGCAACATTTTTGCGAATTTGCAAAATCCTTGTTCACAAAACTGGGTTTCTACACTAAGTTATTTCTATATTATTTTTTGACATCTCACCAAAGATGAAGAAGAATATGGAAGTCTGGGCATTTACGGGGCTGACGACGGTCATTGGCTGGTTTAGTATCACCTCAATTCGCAAAAACCAAATCTCGGGTTGTAAATTATAACAAAATCGTTCTAGTACATCTTCAAAGCTATCTTTTGAACTGAAAAGTGAATACAACATAAAAAAATTGCAACATTTTGAGTGTGTCCAAATACTTGTTTACAAATCTGGGTTATCTCCAATTATAGGAGTATTTTTAATATTATTTTTTGACATCTCATCAAAGATGAAGAAGAATATAGAAGTCAGGGCATTTACGGGGCTGACGCCGTCATAGGCTGGTTTAAGTGATCACTTTACACACGTGTAACATTCACAAATTCTACCCATTATTGACAACCACACTTCTCAAATTATTGGAAGTTCTATATATATATGAACCCATTTTGAAACATTGTTCTTGAATTGGTTGTCAGCCCCGTAAATGCCTAGACTTCCATATTCTTCTTCGTCTTTGATGAGATGTCATAAAAAAATTATACAATTTTTGACTTATAGTACTTGTTTTTAATTATTTACGAAAAGAAAATACAATTGTGATATTGTTTTCATATTTGAAAATTTGTCTAACGATATTTTTTTCTTAATATTTCTGTACATTTACTATTCTCAGAGCACATTGTATTTCAATATTATTCAGTTCATGCTTGCAAGCACAATTACATCTCCAGATGAATATTCACTTGGAACTCACATTATCTGAAACCTGAAACCTGAAACCTGAAGCCTAAAACCTGAAAGACCTTTCGGTCGTCAAACGCTCTCGGAACTACAGTCCCTCGAGTAAGATTTATAGAAAACCATGAAAGCCTTCGTGTTTATAATGTCAACTAAAAAAACAGCACAAAGCCTTTAAAAACTATTCCGACAACTTTTTAATGGTCATAAAAACTTTGTTTTGTCGGATTTACATACGGAAAACAAAAGTGGTTTTTAATTATCACACATAATAAAACCCTTATTTAACGTCATAGTAAAATTTGATGACATGTTTTAAAATCCTTACTAGAAATTTGTCTGCCTCCGCGGTGTAATAGTCAGCATGCTTGGCTACCATTCTAGAGATCCCGGGTTTGATTTGATTCCCAGAGGGTGGGGGTCAAATAAATAAAAGTGATTTTTTCACTCTTATATTTTTTCAATATTACCCTGGACTGGTACCTGAAGCGGAGGGCTGATTACTTTTCCTTAATGTGTTAACGATCAAAATAACACTGCGTTTATATGATGCAGTACCATACGCATCATTGCGGTGCGGATAGGGGTTTGAAGAATTGATAAAATTGTTTTTGGAAGGTTGTAAAAAACCTCATCAATTTGTCTTTCATCCCCATATGCACAAAATTTCAGAATAAAGTTCATTCAGAATGCAATCTAAAAATCTTTTCTTTCATTTTTTGGTATTGTTTCAAGCGTCAAGCAGAGCTTTCCAAAATAAATTGGAACTCAAACCTTTTTTTTGTTATTTTTGTTTAAAAATACAGTTTTAAATCCAAAAATGCATCATGTGATAAAATATACGCTTTAAGTATGTGAAACAATTTATTGAATAACAATTTTTTTAATAATAATAAAACCCTTATCCGCACCCCAATGGTGCATAGGGCTTTGCGTCATATTAACGCAGTGTTATCTTGATCGTTTACACATGAAGGAAAGGTGATCAGCCCCCCGCTTCAAGTACCAGTCCAATGTGATATTGAATAAATATTACAGTGAAAAAATCACTCATATTTATTCTTACCCCCCCTGGGAATTGAACCCGGGTCCTCCAGAACGGTAGTCGAGCGTGCTGACCATTACACTACGGAGGCGGACAAAAAACATTTTTTTTACAATTTTTTTAACTGCAAAGAAAAAACGCCGCAAAAACAATATGAAAATTGTATTCAATTGTTAACATTGCTTAACTTTTGTTGCACTTTAGCATGTTAGTATTTTGGCTGAACATAGACTTTGCCTAAAGAGCTTAAATGCAGATAAATCATATGTATATTTATAAATGAGAAATAAATAAATAATAAAAATAAAGAAAATTTTAAACCGTAAACAATTGTGTGACGTTGTTATCTCTAACCGTATTGCAAAGTCCAACTTTATATAAAAAAAAATATCTGCACGTAGATGCTAAGGCTACCAGATTAAAAGAGGTGCCCGGGTAACTCCTCCCTTTCAGTAGCGAGCACGTATTTGTATGTATGAGGTCGCCGCTAAGGAAACTCGGAAACTTTAGTCTTCAGAGATTGTGTGGTGTGTGAGGGAAATGCCGTGGAACTGCCTAATAATTTTACTTTGTCAGAATGTTTGCGTTAAAACTAACATAACATTGTCGGAATAAACTTTCACATTATAAGTGTCTCTACTAAAAAGAAGGATATATCCTTATGTGCAATTTGCACTCATCTTGTGTAAAAATGGCGTAATGAAACTTTTTAAAATATAAGAATAATAATTTTTTTGTGTCCAAATTTTTGATTACAGCGCTGGGTTCACATAGGAGATATTTAGGGGAAAAGGAGGCACATTCAGCCATGGGGCACATTCAACCAGGGTAGGTATTTACCTAAATTAGGAATTCTAAAATGAGAAAAAAATATTTTTTGCTAGAGCACTCTTTTTGAATTGATTTGATTTGATTGCTGAATCTACCCCTACCTAAAATTGATCGAACAAATTGATTTTTTTTTAAATTTTATTTTATAGATGGTACGTACATTGCATAGCAAAAAATATTTTGCGTTACAAAAAGTCAACAAGAACTGCGGCAACTCATTACAATTTAAATGGGGTACAGTACAGTCACGTATTAAGAAATTAAACAAATGTATTATTGGAGCAACTAAAAAATATGTTTAATTTTTATTCTGGGAATGAAAGTGACGATGAAGGAGTACCTAACTATTCAAATATGTTTTCAAGCGAGTATACAATTCACCAAAGAATAGGAAAAAAATTAGTGGACTATATTATAAAAAGTTCAGATATAAGTTATGGGCTAACATATAAGCAGATTAGAAAATTAGCCTATGAATATGGGAAATAGCTACCAGAGAATATAATTCCAAAACAATGGAATGAGAATGCTTAAGCCACTAAGATGAATTATTGGTTATGCGAATTAGTTATGAATTATTTATACTTTTCAAATAAAAAATAGAAACTAAAAAACTGCTGAATTGCCCTCCTTTCCCCTACATATTGATGCTACGTATAAATATTTTGATACTACTTATCAATATATGAATAGCTACGGATCTGTTGTGTATGTTTTCTGTTTTATGTTTTTACTGTTTTTTGTTGTTGTTGTTGTTACCTTATAGCACTTATTTTTACTTTATTGCTCTTCTCAACTTGTACATCATATAACTGATTATGTTTTTTTTTACTATTATTTTTACTTTAGCTCTTAATTAAGTCTGACTATTAATCTTCTTAACCTTTTGCTCTATTTAATTCTTGCTGTTTACTTTTAACTCATTTAACATTTGTGAAATTTTGTTGTTGTGAATGTTACAATTACCTGTTTTATTTGTTATTCATTATTGTAAATGTATTTGTGTTAATATTCTGTTAAATTTCTAAGTAAATAAATTATAGGAGATGTCATTCAGACTTTGTAGCAACAGAAGCGGCGTCGTTTTACTCCATTCTAATATGACACTCGCACCATCTCGCAGCATTTCACCACAAAACAATTCTGTCGATATTACTCGCGATGTAAATAGTCTGTTTACATAACTTGGCATATTAATGTGTTTAAAAAAATAATTGTTGCACCAAATGAACTACATTTTTTATACGAATGCTCTGGAATGTTCAAAGTTCTCTGATATATCTATTGATATGTCATCCGTAAGGTGGAAAATCCAGTATCCTATTATTTTTAGTAACATTTATTTCTTTCCGTTTGCATCCTTTAATATTCAAAATAGACCGGTTGGAGTACATAGTACCAATAATAAGTGGTTAAAACCAAAGTTGTTTTATTTTATAAAGCTTGTAAAATTATCCACAAAGTATCTCCGAAAAACATTCAAGATATTTTGTTTTCAATCATTACTACGTAAAGTTGACACATTTTGCAATAAATATTACCAACTCAACAAGATGGCGAAATAATGGTTCATTTTCGAAGTCTGCAAAGCTCCGAGCTCATGTTGTGAAAACGTGTAATGGCCTGCGGCCTTTACACTAGAATTACACAAGATTCCACACTTCCAGCGGACTATTAGATTTCCCGCCTCGGTTTGTGGAACGAAATCTCAATTACGACAAAACACTGCCTCCCCCGACGCCACCCTGCCCGTAAGGGGTGGCGAAATCCCGCTACCCTAACACACTATCCTATTCGTAATTGAAACACGTTTTAATGAAGTACGGTGCTGCTTTTAGATCCTGTTCATATATAATATAGTATTACATAGTGTGTTATTTTTTTTGGATTTAAAAAAATATATATTTAATATACTTTCTAGAATTTTTTGTTAAATTTAATTAATTTTTTGGATGTTTATACTTAACAACCTGAAAATTATTTACTTTACTCTCTCTTATTAAGATACTAAACTCCCTCACACATTTAAATGAATGATTGTGCTGCTTTTAAATCCTGTTCAAATATAAAATAGTATTACATAGTGTGATTTTTTTTTTGGATTTTTTAAAAATATATTTAATATGCTTTTTAATAACGAGTTTTTTAAAATTTAATTTATTTTTTAAGACATTTCTACTTTACAACCAGAAAATTAATTGCTTTATTCTTTGCAATAGAGATACTAAGCTCCCTCATACGTTTAAATGAAGTACTGTGCTGGTTTAAATCCATTTCATATATAATATAGTATTAAACATGTGTTTCATTTTTAATTTTTTTTTAAAGATAAAGTTTCAAGAGATTTTTTAAAATATTTAATTAATTTTCTAGACATTTCTACTTTACAATCTGCAAGTTAATAACTCTGTCCTCTGCAATAAATAGACTAAGCTTTTGTGTTTGGAAAGAGACTTATTATTTATAATTTACGTTTGTGAGTGATATAATTTGTTATATTATAATTTTTAAACTTTTTTGCTTGTTTTTTCTATTTACATGAATAAAAGGCATTTAATTATTTTTTTGGCATTTTAATGTCTTATCGAAGTATTTAATTGCCAAGTGTTTAAATATCTGTTGGAATGATTTGGTATTGCATTTTGATATTTTTAAGTCATTTTGGTATCTCGAAGATAAACTTTCTTTAGATTCAAGTATTTTTTACCATTAAATAGTTAAATAACTTTTTTTTTCTTAAAAACAGTTTTTAGTTTTTGATAAAATTAAGTTTGCTATTTTAAGGTGATTTGGACATATGAATCGAGTGAATGAAGAAAGAATAGTAAAAAAATGAGAAAAATTAGAGAGAAAATGTGAGAAATTATTTAAAATATTTGATAAATCTCAGGTCAGGAGTCTGAATAATTATAGAGTATGTATGAGGAGATACATGAATGTAGAAAAGGCGAATATTGTTTAGACAAGACAGAGTGGTGTGGCGGTTTTATATATTTCCAACAAGTGTTTCTAAACCAGTGACTAATTTTTTTTTTAACAAATTGCAAATGTGTGCTTTCCATTGTCTTTTTTCTATTACAGACTTCCAGTACAACCAGTAAATAAATAAAATAAACGCTGTTTTAAAGTACGTTATTTTTTAAAGATGTCTCATACTCTCAACGGATCATTCGTCTACTTCAACGCTTCATCTCATCGGTCATTAAACCGTTTTCGAGAGAGCTTTTTGCGTGTTGCAGAACCCTTTTTTGTTGTTTTTCTCAGCCCTGCTTTCCGGTTCGCTCGGTACTCGCGGTTCTTAATAAAACGGACGAAGAAAAGGGCGAAAAATGACGTTGTTCTTTTGATGGATTACGTCCTGAGGGCAGCCTAGACTCGCAACTAGTTAGAACATGAATCCGAAGAGGAATTATTTCTACTCAGAGCGTGATCCTCATAGAAACGATGTTTGGGGCGTATTCATCTCGGCGCAAAACACAGCATCCAATTAAATTAACTAACATATTTTTATGTCCACCTCCGTAGTATAATGATCAGTAAGCTCGGCAACCGTACTGGAGGTCCCGGGTTCAATTCCCAGGGGGGGGGGTCAAACAAATATAAGTGATTTTTTCACTCTTATATTTATTCAATATTACCCTGGACTAGTACCTGAAGCGGAGGGCTGATCACCTTGCCTTCATGCAGTTAACGATCAGGTTAACACTGCGTCACTACGATGCAGTGCCCTTTGCACCGTTGGGTGCGGATAAAGGTTAAAAAAAGGAAGAATGTATTTTCATATTATTTAAATTTTTAGTTTTGATTTTGTTTTAAAATAACTGTAAATAATTTATTTTTACTTATCTATCATGTCTATCGATTTCGAAGCTAACCGCTTCTTTTTCAAAACTTGATAAGTATCAAAGTATTAATCAGTCTTGAAAAAGAAGCGGTTAGGTTTGAAACCGGGAGACATTATAAATAAGTTATAATAAAATATTTTTAGTGATTTAATTCAAAAGAAAAATATCTTTGTCACTTTGTGGTAAAATTTATTTATTTTGTTATTATTCAGACTTGACTGTGGAAATTAAGCTGCCGAAACAAGTAGTCATTAATAAACTCAAGTGGTATAAAATTCTGCTTTGTTCACATATCGCTCACTCCTTTCAACAACGTCATATATCAAAAATCGTCAATTTTCAGTAGTGCATGTTTACGGAATGCCCAGAAGATGTACTATATCCCAGCAAAAGCGGCATATTTAAACTTAATATTTACCCGCTACAGGGCAGAAAGTGTTGTTTTTGCATTTTGAAGAAAAGGTATTGTTTAATTATTTTTTTAAATATACTAAATATTTTTCAAATGGAGAAAAAATATTCTGGTTTTACCTAAAAAGATCTGTTGCACAAAAAAAGTTCTATAAGTGGCTTGATATTTATTTTTAAAACATTTCAGTATATTTTTAAACTTTAACAACGATCTACTGAAAAGTAGTAATATTACCCTGGACTGGTACCTGAAGCGGAGGGCTGATCGCCTTTCCTTCATGTGTAAACGATCAAGATAACACTGCGTTTATATGACGCAGTGCCCGATGCACCATTGGGGTGCGGATAAGGGTTTTATTATTATTATTAATGTGTTAGAGAGTTCTAGACTGATCTGCAAATAATGGAATCTAATAATACAAACGTATCTTGTCATTAATAAATAATCTCCCTTCGAATCCATTAATAATACAAATTATTCTACGATTATTATGACGTCTGTTGTTCCATACATGGAAACAGGTGTGCAATAAGCTAGTTCACATAAATCACCAACAGATGTCGTTGCATACCCAAACTGTCATAATGTTGGTATGACGTAATATCGAAACAATACATTGTGTACCACAAAAAAATTGTTTTATTATTCTCTGGAAAATTTGAAAAGTGAAGTTGTCAATCATATGTGGAATGGTGAATGTTGCACGTGTGTAAAGTGATCACTTAATCAGACTATGATAGGATATGACTATGATATTCTAAGATATCAAAATGTTAGAACATATCGCTCACTCCTTTCAAGAACATCATGAATCAAAAATTGCCAATTTTCGGCTGTGCATGTTTTCGGAATGTCCAGAAAATGTACTATATCCCAGCAAAAGAGGCATATTTTCAACTTAGTATTTACCCGCTACAGGGCAGAAAGAGTTGTTTTAGCATTTTGAAGAAAAGGCATTGTTTAATTTTTTTAAATATTCTTAAAAAATTTCAAATGGAGAAAAAACCATCAGGTTTTACCTAAAAAGATCAGTTGCACAGGAAAAAATTCAATAAGTGGCTTGATATTTCTTTTTAATACATTGTGTTCTATTTTTAAACTTTGAAAACGTTCCTTTGAAAAATCAAGTTTTTTGATTTATGACGTTCTTGAAAGGAGTGAGCGATATGTGGAATGGTAAATGTTGCACGTGTGTAAAGTGATCACTTAATCAGACTATGATAGGTCATAAGCCCTGTTAATACCCATTCTTCCATATTCTTCTTCATATCTGTAAAGATGTCAAAATGTTAGAACATATTGTACTAAAATACTCTTCTTATCATTCATCGTTAACTTTGTGTAATACCACTTTTATAAGCACCACGTAAAATAAGCACCAAAAATACAACTCATACCACACGCGAGTGTTTTTGCCTAGAATTTCCACTCACGAATTACATGAAATTATAGTAACTTTAAACATAAAGAGTAAATCCACTCACGAGTAGGCATAGGCTATGAAACTTAAAAAGTTGAAGCCTGAGTAGGGTCATGATGCGGTGTTGCATAAGCCGTAGCTAGATTTCAGAGTCACTTTGACGTTAGGTAATTTAAAAAAAAACGTAATACCATAAGTTAACAATGCTTTTAATTTACAAAATACATATTGTTTTAATTACAATAAAAAAACGCTGATTTTTCCCAACAGAATTGAAGATTCCACATGAGTGTTAAAAATTTTTCATGGAATTGACATTTTAGCGAGTGAATTATATTTTTCCTGATAAACATAGTATTCGTATTAAAAAAATCTTCAAAATTTAAACCCTTTTATATGGATTTAATTAAGTTAAAATTACGATTTTTAGAAAAAAATCACTAATAAAAATCCTTTGATCAATCGATCAAACGGATCGTAACGAGTGCGTGTCGTGTGAAATATCAACACGTTATACATATAAAGCTGTATCTACAAAATATATAAAAATGTATATGAAATAAAAAATATCTACATATCGCTCACTCCTTTCAAGAGCGTCATAAATCAAAAAAAATGATTTTTCAGGAGAACGTTTTAAAAGTTTAAAAATAGAATAAAATGTATTAAAAATAGATATCAAGCCACTTATTGAACTTTTTACTATGCAAAACATATTTTTGGGTAAAACTTGAAGGTTTTTTCTCCATTTGAAAAATATTTATAATATTAAAAAAAAAAATTAACAATACTTTTTCTTCAAAATGCAAAAACAACACTTTCTGCCCTATAGCGGGTAAATATTTAGTTAAAAATATGCCGCTTTTGCTGGGATATAGTACATTTCCTGGGCATTCCGAAAACACGCACAACTGAAAATTGACGATTTTTGATTTATGACGTTCTTGAAAGGAGTGAGCGATATATTGTTTAATGAAGGTAAATCAAATCACCTATTTTGATTGGATATAAAATGTCTCAAAAAGTCGATTAAAATATTCAACATAAAAACCGAAATAACAAAACACTTTGAATAGTAGAAACCCTTTTAAAATAGTCACCAGACTTTCATATTTCCAAATCAAATAGATTTACTCTTCTATGTTGAAATTCAATAAAAATCTTGATATTCATAAATGATTCGGACTTCATTTGCTTCTATTACTAACCACATTTGCATTTTCATTTTTGAGTGACAAGTACATTTAAAGTTATAATCAAAATGTAACTTAGTTTTAAAATCACTATAAATATATTATTGTAACTTAATTATAATGTTTACCGGTTCCGAAGCTAACCGTTTCTTTATCAAGTCTGTTTAATACTTTCAATTTATCAATTTATCATATTTATCAAGACTGATTAATACTATTAATCAGTCTTGATAAAAGAGCGGTTAGCCTCGAAATCGGTAGACATTATAATTAAGTTATAATAAAATATTTAAAGTGATTTTAAAACAAAGTTACATTTTAATTATAAAATGGAAAATCACAAAGTTAGTGATTTAAATATAAATTACATTTCAAATTGATAAGAACAATATTTTTTGTTCAAATTGGTAAGCGCAATAAGACAGGTAGGAGATCAACAAAAATCAAAAATAAGTGGTCCACGGGACATATAAGTTTGTCCAGAAAATGTTCTATGTATATTCCAGCAAAAGTGGCATATTTTTATTAAATATTCACCCGCTACAGGGCAGAAAGTGTTGTTATTTGCATTTTTAAGAAAAAGTATTGTTAAAATATATTTTTTTTTAAATAAATATTTTTCAAATGGAGAAAAAACATTGAGATTTTAACTAAAAACATCTGTTGTACAGTAAAAAGTTCAATAAATGGCTTGATATTTATTTTTAATGCGTTGTATTATATTTTTAAACTTTAAAAACGATATCCTGAAAAATCGGGTTTTTTGATTTATGACGTTAAGGAGTGAGCGATATGTTTTCCGCAAAGTATATAAAAAAAAAAGGTTCGCTATCCGTGATGTAAAGTGTAATGCACTATATTGGATGGGAGTTGGTCAAAAAAAATTTTTTGTTCAAAATATTTTTTATAAATTTTGCACATGTCAATTTCGCATATGGGACATTATCCGCTGTACACGTCACACGTGTTGGATGTAAATTAGGTATGTCCCATATGGGTGAAATTTAATTAAAGGCCGCCTGATACACTTTCCGAAATGCGGGCGTAAATCTGAAATTCCGAAACTTCTAACAGCCTATTTTAAAAACCAATTTACATGCAGCACCTACCCATGTACGCCGCGCCGGCTTAGCTTAATTATTTATCACGAGATACAGCGATTCTCAAACTGTTTTCAGATTTTCAATCTTTTTAAATTTACAACATTTTGAGTGTGTCCAAATACTTGTTCACAAATCTGGATTATCCCCAATTAAAAGAGTTATTTTTAATATTATTTTCTTACATCTAAATAAAGATGAAACTGAATATGGAACTATGGGCATTTACGGGGTTTGCGACCGTCAAGTGATCGCTTTACACCAATAGATGTCTCTAGTAGAATTCTAGTGATTCAAGAACAATGTTTCGAAATTGGATAATATATGTGGAACTTCTTATAATTTGAGTAGTATGTTTGTTAATCATGGGTAAAATTGGTGAATGCTACACGTGTGTAAAGTGATCAGTCAAATCAGCTGATGTAAGCCCCGTTAATGCTCAGACTTCCTTCATCTTTCTTTCTTTCTTCTTCATCTTAGTTGGGATGTCATAAAAAAATATTTACATGAATTATTTATCTATTTTAAATTTCTATTTAACTTTATTTTTGACTCATCATAGACGAAGAAGAATATGTAAGTCTGGGCATTTACAGGGTTTACGACTGTCTTGTGATGAAGGAATCTTTTTATGGAAAATTTTCACAATGCACTCTACTGTTTCCTTGTGCAACGTCTCTCTTACACAAAAACCAAGAAAATTACATTTACATATGTTATTTAACATTACATTTTTTATTAAAGCATTAATATTTTACTGATCAAATAAAAAAGCGAGTATTCAGTATCAATGTTTATTTATTTAATAAAAAAACCATTTATACGGGTTTATGTAAGAATCGGTCGTTAAGAAATTTGCAACCGTCAAACATGTACATTATCACTAATGTACATTATTTTTTTGCCATCTCAACAAAGATGAAGAAGTAATTAAATGGATGTGTCTAGATTTTCACTGGGCCCATGACTATTTAAGGCAATATTTACGTATATATATATATATATATATATATATATATATATATATATATATATATATATATATATATATATATATATATATATATATATATATATATAAATAAACATATGTATATACATCAACATATGATAATGATCGCCGTATGCACGTATGCCTATGATTGACAACCACACTACTCAAAATTTTTGGAACTGCTACATACATCATTCACTCAACAAAATACCCGTTTTGGAAGCTCCGTAGTTCATCTACGAAAGCACTAGTTACGTCGCTTCATTATATCATAACAGAATATTGCCAGCCGGGAACACATAGTGTTAAGGCCTACGTACGTACGCGCGACGTAGATACATAGGAACAGGGTAGCCGCCACCAACCCCTATCCAGCCGACCTCATTAAACTGGCAACCCCGAGCCTCAAGTAATACGGAAACAACGATTTTTTATTATTTATTTCAGTCTGCTACCTGGAAACTTTTAATATAATGATTTTATTTAACGCTACCATTCCATTCCAGCTACCAGAAAATTACAATAACCTTCCAATATATAGTAATCTAAGGTTTCGCTCATTTTATTTGCAATAAAAATGTATATTGACGTTGTTTTTAATTAAATTTAATAAAAATACAATCAGAACTGTTACTTTTTTGTAGTTTTTAATATGGGTTGGTATTTTCTCCATTAAAATATCCCATGGCGTCATTGGCATCGTAAAAAGCTTGGCTCATTCCACCATAAAAGTCTCTCAAGTCTATTGAATTCAAGAAGTGTGTTTAATGTTTACGCAATTTATCTAAAAGTTCCAAAAATTTGAATAGTGTGGTTGTCAATCGTGGGTAGAATCGGTAAATGTTAAACGTGTGTAAACAAATCACTTAAACCAGCCTATGACGGTCGTCAGCCGGTAAATACCCAGCCAGTAAATACCCAGACATCAATATTCTTCTCCGTCTTTGTTGAGATGTCGAAATTAAATTCAATTCAAATATGAGTTGGTGTTTTTTTCATTTCAAATATCACTTGGCATCATTTTCAAACAACGTATTTAAATTAAAAATGATGCAAAATGCATCGATTCACGTGTCGTAATTGAGTTAGTGAAACTTTGGTAACAACCTGGTGAAATATAAATGAAAAATGGATAGATATAACCACAAAGTGACTTCCAAATCGATTTTATTTTTGTATCTATTGGTATTTAAGAAATATTGTTAACTTTGTGGTATGGTAATATAACACTCTCTTTATAATGTAGTTGAAGTGATTGTCCTGACAAAAAGACGGGTGCGTCTCAAAACCCGTAGACTAAAAAATCTCGGCGAGTGGTTTTATACCAATTAGTTACTTTTTTGTTAAAAAAATAAAGAAGTAAAAATGACTAACCACAAAGTAAATGCTTTTAATATTAATAATATTGAGAATACAATTGTGGAGGTCCTCACCAAAAAGTTGCATTTCCAATATTGCACAAAAAATTATTTAAATTCAAATCTCTTCTGTTTGCTGTATAACATCGAAATCTTAATTTGAGTTTCGACAAAACGTGACCAATCCTGTGTTAAACCAATATAAAATCATTAAATCGTACAAAAACGTAACAATTTTATAAGCTAGAATTCATGATTTCTAAAAATCATTTACATACGTTTTGGTAATTATAATGTAACGTTTAATGTAACATGTTAATGTAACGTGTAATGTTACGTTATGTAACGTGGAAATTAAACGTTTCCGTGAGGAAATCTACAATCAATAGCTGCTGGCGTCAGTATACTATCAAATGACAGGATGAGAATGCGTTTAAAAGGATCTTGTTATGTATAAAATCGATCGCTAAGAAACATTTTGATAATATAATATAAACACTTTGGACGCGTAAATCGACTTAAGTCTATGGCTTGTAAAAACCAAGAACTTATAGTCCATGGTTTTTACAAACCATGGACTTAAGTAAACAAATAAAAGGAAATTAAATGAATTTAAACGAATACTTTTCTTTATTTTAATTAACGTATTAATTTCAAATCAAACACAGATTTTTTTAGTCTTCTAAGTTGTATTTTATCAACAAAAACATAAAAAATTAAATTGTCACAATTGTTTTGCCTAGTTATGGCATTTGTAAATTTGCATTTTTAAAATTAACTTTTATTTTTTGCTAAACGCGTTCAAAGGATTAAGACGGTGATTTTTATTATACGGTTTCTCCGTTATGAAAACTATATATCATATGAATGTCTTATGAACTGTATGACAACTGATAAGGGTTGACCTTGTACTAGCAAAATCTTTGATTTTCTCCTCGTATTTTATATATTTGGTATTTTTACGATAGTGAAGGGTGGAGCAAAATTACTCACCTTATTGGGAGATGTTATAACTATTGCAAATTATAACATCTCCCAATAAGGATAATAATATAATATAATAATAATAAAAACAATCATATTAAAAACATATGAACTAGACAGCTGCAGTATATGAACAAATTTCACATGGCGCAAAATTATTGTTTTTTTTTTTAATTATTTTTTGACATCTCATCAAAGATGAAGAAGAATATGGAAGTCTGGGCATTAACGGGGCTGACGACCGTCATTGGCTGGTTTAAGTGATCACTTTACACGCGTGTAACATTCACCATTTCTACCCATTATTGACAACCACACTACTCAAATTCTTAGATGTTCTATATACATGGACCAATTTAAAAACATTATTCTTGAATCACTAGAACTTCACTAGAGACATCTATTGGTGAGATTAGGAAATGCTGTTTTATTAGGCAGAAATTCGTATAATCCTGGATAAAATCACACACATGAGAAACGCCGGAAAATGTCTTTTGAGTTTTTCATTTTGAGTGTGTCCAAATACTTTTTTTTATCTTTATTTTTTTTTTCAATAACCTTTTTACTAAATAAAATTTTAAAACAAATAAATCGAGTGATGAAAATCATTATTTGGATACATTTTTTTCTGGTGTGTGGAAAAGATGATATCCGATACAATACAACTGGCTGCCACCAGTGTTGATACACATTTGTGCCCGTTTTTATGAATTTGTTTGTATACTGCAGCTGTTTGTTCACAAATGTCTTAATATGATTGACGTGCGTCGCTGTTTGCAAAAATTAAAACATTTTCCGATAGGGTGAATAATTTCGCGCCACCCTGTATTATGTGGTAAGGGTGCCCTTTTTCATTTTTAAAATAAACTCAAAGACAATATAAAGACGACATAATTGGGATTTCTTTTACGATATACTCATATATCATACAATGTTATTGTCGATTTAAGAATGTACGAGAAAACAAACCTTTAACAAAATATTCTTTGTCATTTATTGGTATTTTAAGAGTAATTGGTATATTATTGAGAATTTGAAATGAATCACTGAAATTACAACATTTTAAGTGTGTCCTAATACTGAATCACAATTCTGGATTACAATTAGGAGTATTTTTTTAAAGTTTTTTTCATTTTTTTATTTTTTTATTTTAACATAGATGAATAAAAATATGGAAGTTTGGGCATTTGCGGGACTTACGACCGTTACAGACCTCGCATTCTATAATTAGAATTTGAGTAGTATAGGAAAAATACTTATTTATTTATTTTTTCAAAACATATTACATACATAAGTCATATACATATATAATATTCCCGATGAGTAATTTCTATTTCTCATTTTGGGATATGTGATTAAGCTTAACGAGACTGGAAAATAAATAATGAAGTTAATTTTTTTTAAATAATCAAAACTAATACATGGCAAAATATAAAAAAAAATTATCAGGTAAAATAAAAAGGTATAAGAAACATATTTAAAAGAAATTTATGAGAAAAACAGTCCGCCTCCGTAGTGTAATGGTCAGCACGCTCGGCTACCGTTCTGGAGGTCCTGGGTTCGATTCCAAGGGAGGGTCAAATAAATATAAGTGATTTTTTCAATGTCATATTTATTCAATATTACCCTGGACTGGTACCTGAAGCGGAGGGCTGATCACCTTTCCTTCATGTGGAAACGATCAAGATAACACTGTGTTTATATGAAGCAGTGCCCTATGCACCATTGGGTTACGGTAAGGGTTATTATTATTACTATTTATAAGAAGCACATTTAAAATAAAGAAATGAGAAAATATAAAAAAATAAGGTAAAAACACAATAAGAAAATATGACTATGAAAATATAACACTACATTTATATCTTTCCATGGAGTATTTTTTCAGATCATTTATTTTAGATCCCCGAATGGGTTCTATTTTATATATGACAGGCAGTTGTTTAATTTGTTAATAGGTTTGGTATACGTCCTATTTGGTATAAGTCTCATGATGCAGATCGGATTAAGGACGAACACCGAGGTTCCACTGTAAATTAAATACTTGAAAGTGGTCAGGTCAGGAGTCTGAATGAATAGCCAAACTCCGAGAATTATCTTATCTTAGAGATTTTTAGACTTGAATTTCTATTTTATATAAATGTATCATACATATTTTTGTCCGCCTCCGTAGTGTAATGGTCAGCACGCTCGGCTACCGTTCTGGGGGTCAAATAAATATTAGTGATTTTTTCACTGTAATATTTAATCAATATTGCCCTGGACTAGTACCTGAAGCGGAGGGCTGATCACCTTTCCTTCATGTGTAAACGATCAAGATAACACTGCGTTTCTATGACGTAGTGCCTTATGCACCATTGGGGTGCGGATAAGGGTTTATTGAACGTAGCACTTTATTGAATTACGTTTGGAGCTTCACTGTGAAGGGTGAATATTGGCTCTACGTAACTTAATTAGAATTTAGAAATAGAGACTAATTCAATCGGAAATATTGAATCAGCTGCCTTACAAATTGTTCAATCAGCCAAATTGATCATTCAATTTATTTCATTCGTAAATTAGGCAAAACTTTTAAACAAACAAATTGTAATGCCATGAAAACTGATTCTGAAAACGTCCGTGATGTAATAATTTTATAATTAAGGGGATATTCGCTCACGCAGAACTCATTCGCCGGGCGATCACCGGAGAGAAAACATGTCCGTCACGCTTTTAGATATTTTTTTGCCATTCAGAAAAAATTAGCAACGAATATTTTTTTAAACCTTCTTCTTCTTTTTTATCTTATGATGCATGGGACACTGACGCAGTTTTATATTGATCGTTTTTTTTCTTTTAAAAAAAGGGAAATATTTGTGTTTTTATTATTTACAAAAATATACTTATTAAAAATAGGTATCAAGTTGTGGTAGAGTGGGTTCGAACCGAGAAACTCTGACTTTAGAGTCCGCGACACTAACCACGGGACCACAACCCGACATATGAAGGCAAAGTGGATATATATATATATATATACACACACACACACACACACACACACACACACACACACACACACACACACACACACACACACACACACACACACACACACACATACACACACATTTCAAAACAAATACATAATTAATAAAAATAATATACGAATTGTATTATATCCTTGAGAAAATGTAGGAAATCCAACCATACATTTTCATGAAAGAAAAGCTTCAGATATATTATATTATTTTTCGATATTTGAATTTCCCCAGAGCATGTCGTGTAATTTCGAAAGGACCAACTAAAATGTAAGAATTACGCGTAGGTTTCGATAGGAATACGATAAGAGCAAATCCTCTTTTGTAATTGAAAATATATTTATTTGAAAATGAACCTACGTAACTCGGGGTTAACCAAATAATACATTTTTGCTCACACACACATGTTTTATATATGTTTATATTTATATATATATATACATATATACATATAATATATATATATATATATATATATATATATATATATATATATATATATATATATATATATATATATATATATATATATATATATATATATATATATATATATATATATATATATATATATATATATATATATATATATATATATATATATATATATATATATATATATATATATATATATATATATATATATATATATATATATATATACATATACATATACATATATACATAAATTAATAGGCTGAACAAGGGATATTTGAAAATATTAAGAAGAGTTGTTTATGGTGGTATGGACATGTGGAGCGAATAGATAATGAGAGAATGACTGAAAAAGTATTTGAGGCGAATGTAAACGGGAAAACAGAACGATACAGTCATAAGCTGGTTAAAGTAATCACTTAAATAATAATAAGTGTTTGATGTTACACGTGTGTAAAGTGATTACTTTAACCAGCCTATGACGGTCGTCAGCCCCATAAATGCCCAGACTTTTTTTTCTTCTTCATCTTTGATGAGATGTCAAAAAAAAGAAAGTTGTGTTTTCATTAACAAAACTCAAAAAGTAGTCTTATACGAGTGTTATTATTTTTAAAATATTGTATATTTAAAGCATTACGTTTGATATTAAATTCCAAATTAATAAATAAAAATTGACATTTTTCAATGCAGCTATCTCCATTTTCTTTAAATCCACCGTCGATTTAATATAATTTAATTATTTGTTCTTCATTGAAAGTTTTTTGCCACCTCCCGAGACGGGACATCCTTCCTGCTTACTTTATATATTGTTCTTAATACATTGTATGTAGCGAGAATTGTTTTCTAACAAGTTGGACCCAAACTTTCCAAGTCTTAGCTAAGGGAGATTTAAGAAAAAAGGGGAAAATAAACAACGTGGAACGGGCCATGGCAGAGAAACAGTAAAACCTAAACTTTGTTAGGTGAAATTTACTTACATATAGCTCACTCCTTTCAACAACGTCATATGTCAAAAATCGTCAATTTTCAGTTGTGCATGAGTCCTTTTACATTAAAAAGATAACACTGCATCAGTCCAACGCGATGCTCTTAACTAAAATCCTGTCTGGTTCAATACTATGTCAATCAAACAAAAATTTCCCAATTTGTTATCATAATGTAGTTTTTATCAGTTATCATAATCAGTTATAGCAAATAAAAACCCATCAGCGGAAGCTAAACTGGCAGTGCACAACGGAGTCCTGGTTCCAACTCTAATGTATGGAAGTGAAACATGGAGTTGGCAAAAGAAGGATGAAAGTAGACTGAATGCAGTCGAAATGCGATCTCTCAGAAGAATGTGTAACAAAACGATGTATGATAGATGTGCGAATAGTGAAATAAGGAAGGAATGCAAAGCTGAGATAAGCATTATCGATAAAATTAAGAAAGGTGTGTTAAGATGGTTTGGACATGTAGAACGAATGAGTGACGAAAGAACGGTAAAACAAATTTATGAGGCGAATGTTAGCGGGAAAAGAAGCAGAGGAAGACCGAGAAAAACATGTCACGATCAGGTATGCCAAATACTTGAAAGTGGTCAGGTTAGGAGTCGTAACAATCGGCGGGTATGTATGAGGAGATGCATGAACGTGGAAGAGGCGAAGAATGTTTGCAAGGACAGAGTGGTGTGGCGCTCTATTCTCTCTGCCTACCCCTGCGGAGAAGCGGCGTGATGGTTAGTTAGTTAGTTAGTTAATGTAGTTTTTTGATAAATAAACCTCTTTTATTCCATTATTAATATTTCTTATATTTAAAGCATTTACTTTGTAGTCATTTTTTTACATAAAAATAGTAATGTTAGTATAGTTATATATACTCACTGAGATTTTTGTATACTGGTGACATTTGTCTTCAAAAAATGTACTATATCCTTGCAAAAGCGACACATTTTTAACTTAATATTTACCTGCCATGGGGCAGAAAGTGTTATTTTTGCATTTTTAAGGAAAGGTATTGCCTAATTTTTATTTTTAATAATAATGAGGCGAATGTAACTGGAAATAGGAGCAGAGGAAGACAGAGAAAAACTTGGCACGATCAAGTATGCCAAATACTTGAAAGTGGTGAGGTTAGGAGTCGAAACAATCGGCGGGTATGTGTGAGAATGTTTGCAAGGACACAGTGGTGTGGCGTTCTATTCTCTGTGCCTACCCATGCGGGGAAGCGGTGTGATGGTTAGTTAGTTAGTTTTAGATATAAGGTGATTAACAAATTCTGATTATCAAATTTTTCAGATTATGCAAATGAATTATGTAGTATTACACAAAGTGTAATATTACCATACCACATAATTAACAATGCTTTTAATACATGTACAAAAAAACTTGTATTGTATAAAATACTGTATATCGTTCGACGCCTCTTTTCACTGTGGGTTCCTTTTGTAATAATAAAATAACTTGATGGTGTAATAAATAAGAATAATTCATCATAGCAATAAATAAATAGGTTATGTTTTATTGGGCAACCATCGTTAAGTAGGGCTATTACCAGTTAATACTCAGCAAAATTCCCTTCCGTTATGGGAAAACATTAAACATACACTATGTATTATATTAACCCTTTACGCGTAAATACATTTGTATTATTTATTACCTAAATAACTTTAAAGAATTCCAAATAGCGTCATACAATAATATATCATTCATTCAAACCCTTATCTGCACCCTAATGGCGCAAAGGGCACTGTTTCATATAGAAGCAGTGTTATCATGATCAGATCTTGAAAGGTGATCAGTCTTCCGTTTCAGGAACCAGTCCAGGGTCAAATTAAATAAATATAAGACTTAAAAATCCCTAATATTTCTTTTAACCCTCTTGGGAATCAAACCTGGGACCTCCAGTATGGTAGCCTAGCGTGCTGACCATTACACTATGGAGGCGGACAAAAGTAAGCTTACATTACATGTCATACAAATTATTATTTACATACACTTAATTTACATCATATATTTATTTACTTCTCACAGTAAACAACAACATTTATTTTAATTTTTTTTCAGACTCTTTTCATTCTTCATACATTCAGGCATCTCATCATACTTTTCCAAACCCTTATACACTTTTCAATTTAGCGACTCTGTTTTTTTTTAAATGGCAGTCGCATTTTATCCCTATTTCTGTTATCAATAAAATAATATGAAATAAAATTCTTTATAACGCCCCAGTCGTATTTGAAAACGACTGGGGCGAATGCTGCGATCTAATTCAGTATCTATCTATGTACCCACTATAGGTACCCACAGTGATCTATTTATGTACCCACCTCCATTACAGGGTATGTATGAATGAGGAAATTTAGGAATGTGGAAGAGGCGAATAATAAATGTTGGCAAAGTTTTTTGGAGAGGCACAGCGAATCTAAAACTTTAAGTTTGCCATATGTGTAAATGTTTAGGAATTGTATTATGTTGTACTTAAAAATGTAACTATATTTAATAAAAAAAAATGAAAAAAAGTGATGTGACGTTCTGTTCTTTCTGTCCACCAATGATATCCAATCTGAAGAGTGTTGGAGAGACCATGCAATTAATTCGATTACTCCGCTTTTGAATTTACATAGTTTTACGTGGTTTTAAATATTAATACTTACTTTCGATTTTACGATTACTATGTCCGCCTCCGTAGTGTAATGGTCAGCACGCTCGGCTACCGTTCTGGAGGTCCCGGTTCGATTCCCAATGTGGGTAAAATAAATATAAGTAATTTTTTCACTGTAATATTTATTTTATGTATTAATTTGAAATCAAACACAGATTTTTTGAGTCTACAAAGTTGTATTTTATTAACAAAAACACACAAAAAATTATATTGTGACAATTGTTTCGCCTTGTTAGGGCATTATCAAACGAATGTTTGATAATGCAAACATTCGTTTGATAATGCCCTAACAAGGCGAAACAATTGTCACAGTATAATTTTTTATGTGTTTTTGTTAATAAAATACAACCTAGTAGACTCGAAAAATCTGTGTTTGATTTAAAATTAATACATAAATTAAAATGGAGTTCTACAAATTAAACGCCAAATCAATAAATAAGTAATATTTATTCAATATTACCATGGACTGGTACCTGAAGCGGAGGGCTGATCACCTTTCCTTCATGTGTAAACGAGATAACACTGCGTTTATATGACACAGTGCCCTATGCACCATTGGGGTGCGGATAAGGGTTTCATTATCGATTTTACCAAAAAGCGACTGATGAATCAAACGGTTAATAAATCGATTATTTCTTGTCTTAGGTAATGGCAAGCATCTAGACCCATTAGTCACAATATTCATTACCGATGTTCAATAAATATTGGATTCCGTTCCATTATTTCCACAAACAGGCAAGATAATCCATCATTACATTAATCCGTGTACAATCTGTGGAACAATGCGTACATTCCGCAGTTCCATTGACCACGGAACTGGGAGGAAATTATTTTGTGGAACGTCCAGCTTATATTTCAAATTCGATACACATAACGTGAAGCAGGGTTGCCAATTTACTAATTCAATTTAATTCAATTCAATTCCATTCAATTCAATTTATTCAATAACTAATATATACATTACTAACAAACCTTTAAGGCGTATACATTAAAAAAACAAATTAAAAATTACACAAGAAGACTCTTGTTAAATGTGTAGAAGAATCTTGCTTCGGAAAACTCCTTCGGACACATGGAACAGATCAATATCCAATGTGATATTGTTCAACATAGCGGTAGCTCTTCCTACAGGCATAACCATCGGCAGGTTGGTCCTGTGTATAGGAATCTGAAACAATCTATGCCGAAGCTGTCTTAGGTAACTATCGGGAACATACGGACCAATGCTCTGGATAATTTCAGGATTATCGATCATACCGCGCAACAATCGATAAAAATGCGTAATCAAATACGCATTCCTTCTAGTCTCTAAACTATTGTAGCCAAGCATACCCTGGAGAAACTGGGTCGGGTAGAGCCAAGGATAATAGCCGTACTCTCTCATGTAGAGATACCTCAAAAACTTCTTATATGTAACGTTAAAACGTAGAGGACTCCCGTCACAGATCGGAACTTCATCCACTTTTTTTATGCAATACATCAACGTACATACGTAGATATTTAATATAAAAGCCTACTCACCGTAATACGGCCTGATTGGGAATCCACGAAACAGGCATGCTTTAAAGGAAATATCTTACATCATCTTAGTTTTAAAGGAAATATGAACACTTCTATCAGATCATCTTACCAGTCTTGTCTTTCATATCCGTGGAAATATCAGTTTTGTTAAGGGTGTCCACTTACAGTAGCGAGCACAGAGAAAATATGAGTTTTTTTTTAAAGTAAACTTTTTTGTTGTTGTTGTAATTCTTGACAGATTTTTAGTCCAAATTTTTAACCAACACTGTTTTAAGATAAAAGACTAAAAAATGCGTCTCAAGTGACCATTTTTTTCATTATTTTAAAGTTAATTGGTAGATTTTTAATTTTTTCGCACAAAAATTAAAAATGTGTCGTTCTGTTATATCTGTCCACCTATGATATCCAATCTGAAGAGTGTTGGAGAGACCATACAATTTTTTCGATTACTGCGCTTTTTAATTTCCATAGTAAATAAATTTTACATGGTAAATATTTATACTTACTATCAATTTTGCCAAAAAATGATTTAAAAAACCACATATTTATTTAAAATTAAATAACATTGGTACAAAACACAAACGATTATCAAAAACCAACAAAAATCCAGTTATTTAAATATGCGTATATAAATAATATTACAATTTATAAACGTTGTTGTGGCGTCAGTCTTTCCATGATGAAATGTCAAACAATACTGAACCACATTATCATGATAGTACAACACGACTCAAGCGTAATCTATATATAAAAGTCTTTTATAAAAAAAGGTCAAAACAAATCACCCGTTACGTTATCGAATTTTTCAAATACCTTTATAATTGAAGTAACGTATTTCTATAATCTGTAAATGTAACGTATTTATTTAATCTAGCGTAATCTGATAATGAAATTCTTTAAAAAAAATACATAATGAATCACCCATGTATTAATCGAATTTTCAAAGTGCCTTTATAATTGTGGTAATGTATTTCTTTAATAGATTTATACTATCCACTGACACTTCGTGATGGAATTGCATTTTTAATTTATTATTAGATTAAAACCAATATTTTTAGCTTTTCCACTTTTTTATTTGACCAGCGACCGGGTTTCGTCGTTACCGACATCATCAGACTGGTGAGAGGCTATACAAATTGTTATGTTATATATAAAAGAAGGCAGGAGTTGATAACCATGATTTGATATAATTTTATGAGAAATTAATTTAATTTGAGTGAATTTAAGTATTGTATGATATCAAAAATATTTTTAATATCATAACAATTTGTATAGCCTCTCACCAGTCTGATGATGTCGGTAACGACGAAACCCGGTCGCTGGTCAAATAAAAAAGTGGAAAAGCTAAAAATATTGGTTTTAATCTAATAATAAAGTATTTCTTTAATCTGTAAATGTAACGTATTTTTATGATCTAGTGTAATCTGGTAATGAAAGTCCTCAAAAAATGTCATATGGAATTATTACACGTGTTATTATCAAATTTTCAAAATAGTGATATAATTCGGGTAAAGTAATTCTATCATTTTTAATGCAAACTTGAGTATATTGACGTAAGGGTATGTTCCCAACCCTGTACCCAGTCCAGATATTACGGGATGCTAGATTGAATTCCGGGGCAAGGAGGGGAGGGTTGTGAATCTATAATGGAATTGCCTCATAAGCCGATTACAAACAAACATTTGTGGAAAGGGGTCGGAGTTCCACAGCAATTCCACAGCGTAGTTATTAGGTTTGCGAGTTATATTTTACGGCGATATCGCGCCAAGCCCCATTGAAATATAGCGAAGACCGTTTTGACTAGGTGCCAAAACATACTTTAACGCTTCAGCAGTTTCGGAAAAGAGATCGTCATGTCTTTTGGTAAAAGTTTCTCGGTTATTTGATTAAAATATAGTTATTGCAAGATATGGCGACGAGAAGAGGCGTGCCAAACTCTATTATGTTAATGAAAAATGTTTTAATGGAATTATCTAAATTTTGTTGGGATGAAACTTGCGATGCTCGAAAAGCTCAGAGCTCATAAACGATTCCTAGTTTATCACACTGGAAAAAAATTATGGTAAAATTATATTGTGTAAATTTTTTATGTCGTTCGTCACAAAATATATTGTAGACAACTTTATTCACCTATTTTTATTCTATTTTACTGTTTTATCCTCACTTATTCGTTTTACATATATCCAAACCATCTCAAAGCACATTTTTTTACGTTACTAATTATGTTTGTCTCAGTCTTGCATTCATTCCTCAATTCACATTTAAACATTTATCATGGTTTGTTTTGCCGGACATTCCAATGAAAGATAGAATTTTGAGTGCATTCAGTCTTTTTTCATCATAACTTTCCCAACCTTATGCATTTGTCTCATAATTATGATTAACTGTTTAGAGACGTTATTGAAGTATTAACCATATTGATCGTAAAAGTTCATAAGGAACTGTCACTAGAGGTGGTATCATGCATAATAAAAAAAAATTAAGGACATTGGCACCATAAACCAAGCTAGGACACAAAATGCCGAACCCTCTTCTAATGGAACAGAAGGTCTGTTGACGAAAGTCAACAGTCCGGCTTCTCTTGAGGAGTTTTACGTGGTTTCCTCTCAGCAATGAGCAAATGTTGAGAAGTACTTGATTGGCCCACACTAGATCATCCCTCTTGTCCCCAACACAGATTAAAATAAAACATATCTATTTTAGTAAGAAGAAAAAAATCCACTTAACGATCTATAAACCTTGTACGATAAGCAAGGTAAATAACTCAAATGCAATTCCCATCTAAAATAATAATGAAAGATATTTGATTTATTGTTTTGGCATCACTTTGTGGTAAGACATGATAAAGTCGTAAAAGAAAAAACTTGTTTTTTACCGCTTGAGTTTATTTTATTATAAAGACTAGTTTATATTAAACTTGATTAAAGCATACCTACCGAAACTAGTCGTTACAATAAAATAAATTTAAATGGTAAAAAAACCAAGGGTTTTTCAAAATTGAAAGATTATGTTATTTATGTACGCCTCCGTAGTGTAATGGTCAGCACGCTCGGCTACCGTTCTGGAGGTCCCGGGTTCGATAACCAAGGGGGGTAAAAATAAATATAAATGATTTTTTCACTGTAATATTTATTCAATATTACCATGGACTGGTACCTGAAGTGGAAGGCTGATCACCTTTCCTTCATAAGTAAAACGATCATGATAACACTGCGTTTATAAGACAGTGCCCTATGCACCATTGGAGTGCGGATAAGGGTTTAAAAAAAATGTTATTTATTGGTTCGACATTCACTTTATGATAAAACACGATTAAATTATATGTAAAACATTTTATTTACCAGTCGACTTTACTATGCATCAAATGGTAAAAAAAACAAGTGTTTTATTATGAATTTTGAAAGATTATTATTATTAAACTTCCGCTTTCCACGATTTTCGTTCTCCGTATTTACAATGTCATTCGATATCAAGGGTCGCTAACGAAATAGGATTATCGTATTGCAAGCGTTGATGAGAATTTTGAATAATTGGAATCATCATCGCAAATAGCCGTAATATCAATGCCGTGAGCAAATATTTCACCCCTAATGGCAGTACAAATAACGGAAATTAATGAATAATGCTTTCAGCGCAGCGCCATACAAAATCAATGATTCAGAAGGGACTGCGCTCCAAGTTTGCAAAACAAACATTCGGGTAAATGCAATGCTACCTGGATATGAAAAACAAGCCGTCATTATTTTCATGCCTTTGTTTTCAGGATATCCTGAAATTGTACACATAGTTGTCACTCTTTTTATCATTCTAACGTAGACAAGCAGGACGAGATTTGTTTTTCAGTGTTTGTTACAGAACATACAAAATTATTGAAAATCTTCAATTATCAACAAAACAATTACGTTATTGCTACTAAATGAGATTATTTTTCGACATTTCATCAAAGATGAAGAAGAATATGGAAGTCTGGGCATTTACGGGGCTGACGACCGTTAAAGGGTGGTTAGAGTGATCACTCTACATACAAACGTATTATATTCACAATTCACAAGGTGAATTGTTAATGTTATCGTTTTTAATGATTAAAAATATAATAAAATGCATTAAAAATACATATCAAGCCATTTTCTTGAACTTTTTACTGTAAAACAGATCTTTATAGGTAAAACCTGAATGTTATTTCTCAGTTTGAAAAATATTTAGTTCATTTTAAAAGAAAATTAAACAATACCTTTTCTTCAAAATGCAAAAACAACACTTTTTCCCTGAAGCGGGTGAATATTAAGTTAAAATTTTACCGCTTTTGCTGAAATATAGTAGATTTTTGGGCATTCCGAAAACATGCACAACTGAAAGTGGACGATTTTTGATATATGACGTTATTGAAAGGAGTAAGCGATTTGTATATATATATATTAAATAAATGTTTAAAATTATATCTACAACATTTTGAGTGTGTCCAAATACTTGTTCACAAAATCTGGATTATCTCCAATTACAGGAGTTATTTTCATATTATTTTTTGACATCTCATCAGAGATGAAGAAGAATATGGGAGTCTGGGCATTTACGGGGCTGACGACCGTCATAGGCTGGTTTAAGTGATCACTTTACACACGTGTAACATTCACGAATTCTACCCATTATTGACAACTACACTACTCAAATTCTTGGAAGTTCTATATATATGAACTAATTTAGAAACCTTGTACTTGAATCACTAGAACTTCACTAGAGACATCTATTGGTGAGATGTAAAGTGATCACTTAAACCAGCCTATGACGGTCGTAAGCCCCGTAAATGCCCAGACTTCCATATTCTTCTTCATCTTTGATGAGATATCAAAGAATAATATGAAAATAACTCCTGTAATTGGAGATAATCCAGATTTTGTGAACAAGTATTTGGACACACTCAAAATGTTGTATTAAATAAATGTTTAAAATTATGTCGTTTAGATTTGAATGATGTCTTTTATGTCTGTATAAAGAACGTCGCAAACAAATATGGTTCATCACTCTGCATTGTATTGAAATCACCGTTCCCTCTAAGACCGTTCTCAACTTCATCACAGAGAAATATGTTTAACATTTCCCTTCCTGCCGTATTGAGCACCATATCTGTACCATCTATACCCTTGTCTGTTCTCTGTTTATCTCCTCCACAAACCGCTAGCTTCGTTCCTAGAATAGAGTACGCCTCCAAGTCGATGTGCCGCTATCTGCGACACCAAAAGGCTTCATCTCGCCAGGAAATCGAGATAATTTTACAAGTTCTATAAGCAGAGGGTGGAAATGCTTTATACTCCACAAAAATACGACGGCATCATGTAAACGGTAGAGCATAACTCGTAGCTACGTGGCAAAGGGAAAACTCAATCACAACATACCAGAATTTAAACGCTTGAATTAGACCTAATATACGAGGGTACTCTGAAAAATTTCCGACCTCAACATGAAGATGAGCATGTGTTACCCTTTTACTCCTTTCCTCACACATACACACTTCTAATCTTTTTATATATATTTTTTCGTCTCTTAATGTTTTCATGGTTATTATAACATACATGTAAAATTGTTTAATTGGCCTTATATTTATGATGTAACTATTTTTGTTAATGAAATGTTATGTTTATTATTGTTTTATTTAATGTTTCGGCATTAACTTTGTGGTAAGACATGTTACAATGATTAAAGAAAACACTTAGTTTTTTACCACTTGAGTTTTATTATAGACTTCATGTTTCAGAAGTTAAACTTCCATCATTCAGGTCTGTATAATAACTAAAATATAAAATATAAAATTGTTCTATAAATAAGGAGAGGGGAAAGTAAGGGGAAGGGGTTAGTCAAGGGACGGAGTTTGAAAACAAAGGAAAAATGGAAAGCAATGGTAAAGAATTTTGAAACAATATATTATTTAATAAATTATTATTAGAATTCAGGTTTTTTTGGATTTCTAAATTTTCAAGATAATTCATAATTTGGCCTTTATATGGAACAAGGTGTAATAATTTTAATTTATGAGAGTGAAATGAGTGATTAGTATCTATTATATGATTTGTAAATTCCGAAAAATAATTACTAACAAGACCGCTATGATGTTCTTTAATTCTAATCTTTAAATTTCTCGCAGTTTGGCCAATATATTTTTTTTTTATCACAATCTCCACACGAAATTTCATAAACACCACTTTTTTGTAATAAATCAATTTTAGATTTTGAGTTATCGAGGATTTTATGTAAATTATTATTTGTATAATATGCAGGTTGGATATGGAAGGGTAAGATTTTCGAAATATTTTTAGTCATTGAACCCGTATATAAAATTTTTCGCCAAGATTTATTTTTGATTGAATCATTATTAGGAGCTGAATATATGTATTTTTTGGTTCAATTATTTTTAATTTTATTTTTTAACATTTTGTCTATTAGCGCGCTATTATACCCGTTGTTTTTTGCTATGAGTTTATTTGTGTTTAATTCACGATTATAATTTGATTTACTGAGGGGGATATTAATAAGTCTATTTAATAATGAATGGAAAATATTGTTTCAAAATTCTTCACCATTGCTTTCCATTTTTCCTTTATTTTCAAACTCCGTCCCTTGACTAACCCCTTCCCCTTACTTTCCCCTCTCCTTATTTATAGAACTATAATTTTATATTTTATATTTTAGTTATTATACAGACCTGAATGATGGAAGTTTAACTTCTGAAACATGTAGTCTATAATAAAACTCAAGTGGTAAAAAACGAAGTGTTTTCTTTAATCATTTTATTATTGTTAATGAAACTATTCATTATTTCATACTTTTTTAAATGAAAAGCTGTACATTTTCCGAAAAAAAAATCTAGTTAGGAAGGCAAGTTAAGTTTCTAACAAGATATTTAGATTCGCCGGGGTAGAACATATTGTATTTGAAATTTTCTGTTCTGATTTTTGCAACATTCGTTACAAGAACATATGTACTCGTAATTAAGTAAATATGATATACTATTACAAAGAAATATAACATGTTAAGAGAAAACATACTTGTATTATGTTTAAGCTGAATTTACTCATGTTATGAAGAATAATACTTCAAGATGAAAAGCTTATTTGAAATGGCAAAATTAGCATTCGTATATGTACCATACAAAACATACAGGGTGGCACATAATTTATCACCCTATCGAAAGATGTTGTAATTTTGGCAAATGGCGTCGTACGTCAATCATATTTGACATTTGTGAACAAGAAAGCTGCAGTACACAAACAAATTTACAAATTGGACACAAATGTGTGTCAACACTGGCGGCAGCGGCTTAACGGATATCATATTTTCTACTTATCAAAAAAGGGAAAATCTAAATAGAGTTACATTGCACAAAATATTTTTATTTTTTTCAATTTTTAGTAATTTTGCGCCACTTTGAATCTGTTTGTATACTGCAGCTGTTTACTTCAAAAATGTCAAATATGATTGACGTACGATGCCATTTCCAAAAATTAATACATCTTCTGAAAGAACGATTATTTTGTGCCACCCTGTACCATAAATAACAAATTTCATAATGTTGAATTTTACTCACGATTATAAACGTATATAAAATAAACTTGCTCATTTCAGAATTTTGTATTTTGTGGTTTATTTTCATTGTATCAAAACCCTTATCCACACCCGGTGGTGCATAGGGCACTGCATAATATAAACCTTGTGTTATTTTGATCGTTAACACATTGAGGAAAAGTGAACACCTTTCCACTTTTTCACTCTAATAATTATTCAATATTACGCTGGCACCTGGAAAATTTTTATATTCCTATTATTTGGACAAAAACGTTAAAAGCGTCACTACCGTTTCAAACACTGATAAAATATGTATTTTTACTTCAAAACCTTTTTTTCTACTATTTCTTCAAACTCTTATTCGTACCCGATGGTGCATAGGGCACTGGATCACATAAACACAGTATTATCTTAATCGTTTACCTGTGAAGGAAAGCTGATCAACCCTCCGCATCAGGTACTAGTCCAGGGTAATATTGATAAATATTAGAGTGAAAAATCGCTTGTTTTTATTTGACCCCCCCCCTGGGTATCGAACCCGTGACCTCCGGCACGGTAGACGAGCGTACTCACCATTATACTACGAAAGGTGGATAAAATTTTACATTGGTGGATGGAATCAAGATACACCATCATATTAACATACGACTAACCAGTCTAATAAAAAGAAAAATATCTCAAAAGAACTAAGTATCGAAAAACAACGACCCCTGACTGTAATAAATTTATTTAATGTCATGTTTTACGGTCATATTTTGAAAGTAAACTAACTTCAGCACATATTTTAAGCTTGTCCTAGTATATTTGCTGACTTGGGAAAATGGGATGTGTTTTAAATAAGTGCGAGGGTAAGTTTGTTTTAAAATACTGTTTTTCGGGGCCAAACAACAAAAGTGAACGGCATCTGGTGGTAGAACTGTTTTATGTAGGTACTTTTTGTAAGTACTTAATAAAATGTATAGGTAGGTACCTAGTTATTTTATTACACAATTCAGGAGTCGTGCAACAAATTTAAATAAAGCATAAACTAAAATGATAAAGAAGAATATAGAAGTCTGGGCATTTACATGTAGGGGTGTTCCTTATATATCAGTTACAGGTACATATACTACGATAAGTCAAGAGATCGTTATATCATGATACTTGTATGAAGCTGTAATACGTACAATACTAAATACTAGCTACTAGCCACTAGTCAAATCTCACACATCTGTTTCAAACGAATATAACCAGCGGTGACATTGTCACTCATGAAACATAAAACTATTTTAGCTTATAAATGACTTATTTTTTGACATCTCATCAAAGATGAATAAAAATATGGAGGTCTGGGCATTTACGGGGCTGACGACCGTCATAGGCTGGTTGAAGTAATCACTTTACGAACGTGTTACATTCACTAACTCTACCCATTATTGACAACCACCCAACTCAAATTCTTGGAAGTTCTATATATTTGAATCAATTTTGAAACATTGTTCTTGGATCGAAACTTACTAGAGACATCTATCGGTGAGATGAAAATAAGATTTGTATTGAGCAGAAAATCTTTTATTAGTATGTGAGGTCCGAATCCTGGATTATAATCACATTTATGAGAAACGCCAGAAAATATCATTTTCATTTTTATTATTTAAGCTTATAATTTGACCAGATAATTTATTTATATCATTTTGAGTGTGTCCAAATACTTGTTTAAAAAATCAGGATTTTAGTAATAATCTAGATTTTGTGAACAAGTATTTGGAGACACTCAAAATGTTGTAAATAAAACTATTACACCGTATACGGTATTTGAAAATGTTGCGGAATGCATTGAAACACGTGGCACAGTAGATTTTAAGACATAGTTATATTTACTAAGAAAAATTTAAATTTAAATCAATCACTTCATTTGAATTTCACTAGAGATATCTATTGGTGAGTAAAAAGATAAAAATGTATTTTTTTTAAAAATTGAATAAACAATATCATTATTATGTCTTCGACTTTTGAAGTCTCGAAAATGTCATTTCGAAATCTACAGGAGTTACTTATAAAACACTGAAAGGCTCAATGTGAACCCTTACAAGGCGATGCGACGGTTGACACGTTACGTGTCCAGATTGATGAGGGTAAAATTGATTCCTGATATAAAAATTATCATTCAAAACCCGTTTTTCTATCCCCAAATCAATCGGGAATTGTAACTGAAAGGGTTGACTAGATTTAAAGAGACGGGATAGGAAAACTTTCAACAGATATTCTGAGATTCGTGACTCCATTATATGTAAAAATAAAAGGATTGAATATATGTGGATAGAAAAATGTAAGTTTATTCAATTTGACTTGTTAAATGTCACATTATCATTAAATCTGTTTAGACACGTGTGTTCATGCATTGAACACCATATGTTAAAAAGTAAATCTAAATTTTAGTTTTCTGTTATTGGAACGTTGAGAGTATGAAGAGGGTGTAGAAGCTGTTTCTTTGTTTTATCAGTGGAAACACGAACAACAAAGGAATACAAAGTGGTTGGTGATAAATCTGTTTTTAAAATATTATTTGACAGTCACCCAGTGAGAAGATATTTTTGCCAGTGTCAAGTCAATAAGAGTGAATAATAATACAAATTAATAAAATTTTCACTTTCATTTTAAAAATCAATTATTTTATAGAATAAGGTTCAGAAAGAAGGGTAGTTACCTGGGTGGGGAGTAAAATTTTAATATCTGATAAGCTATTTAGAAAGTTCTCCTACTCTGTTGTGGGCGGATACTAAAATAATGTATGGTTTGCATCCCCTATATATTATCCACGTTCGCAATATGGTGATGCAACACACTTTATCTTACTTTATCTTATCAGACCTTAGGCAACTTAACATCGAGATGGAAGATCAAATTTTGCAATCAGTATTGTTTAATCAAAGAAAAAAATTGTTTGAAAATTTATATAAAAATATTTTCCTAAAACAAAGCTTTTTGATAAGAGCTAGACTGGTGAAATTAGTTAGCATTAACTGCGGCACTAGCAACATGGGTCAAATTCCTTCTAATGTAAGAGCAAATTCAGCAAATATAATATATTCATATAATTTATATTTGAAGCACTAACTTTGTGATTTAACATTTTATAATTAACCCTTCACTGCATAGTGTATCAAATTTGTTACATACCCAAAAGTTAGTTAAAACCAATATTTTTAACTTTTCCACTTTTTTATTTGACCAGCGACCGGGTTTCATCGTTACCGACATCATCAGACTGGTGATGTCGGTAACCAGTCTGATGATGTCGGTAACGACGAAACCCGGTCGCTGGTCAAATAGTTAGTTAAAACCAATATTAAACCAATAAATAAGTTAGTTAAAACCAATATTTTTAACTTTTCCACTTTTTTATTTGACCAGCGACCGGGTTTCGTCGTTACCGACATCATCAGACTGGTGATGTCGGCAACCAGTCTGATGATGTCGGTAACGACGAAACCCGGTCGCTGGTCAAATAAAAAAGTGGAAAAGTTAAAAATATTGGTTTTAATCTAATAATAAATTAAAAATGCAATTCCATCACGAAGTGTCAGTGGATAATATAAATCTATTCAAAAGTTAGTGTTAAAACGTCCTTAAAAATATAACAACCATTCTTTGTTGTTACTGATTAGATACATTTATAACTCACGTACATAGTTCATAATTTAGCCAAAAGACGCGCTATTAACGCCAAAATAATAACTTCACTTGTCTCTCGAAGACGAACTGTCAATGCAGTCATGCAGTCATGCAAAAAAAGTCATGCAGTAAAGGGTTAAAATGTAAATTTGTTTAAAAATCACTGTAAAATAGTGATTTTAAAACACAGTTACATTATAGTGATTTTAAAACAAAATTAATTTTTAATTGAATATAATATATTCATTAACATAACATCACAAGGCACCAGGCACCACCTTATACAACATGGAGAACGAAAGAGAGTCACAAGAAGAAAACGCTTATCCAGGTATATCAGGCAGTAAATAATATTCTTCAAATTGATAGTCACAAAAGGTTTCAGTAATTTTCAGGCCCGTACCTTTTGTTAGGCTCCCGTTTCAGGGGCATCCCCTATTATATCAAGTCGAGTTTACAATCTCCATCGCTATAAATCTGTCAGCCGAATATTACGCTGCTTGCGGCATAACTAACAAGGAATGCCTACCAAATAAATTCAGCAGGAAATTATGAGATCTCAGGTTTACGCGGTGTTTCAGATACAATGTTGCTCTGAATGATTATATAATTTCAATTCTAATTAACCTTACGTTACTGTCTTCATTTAATATACAGCACGAAGAAAGACTATGCTAGACGTCTTTACAAATTTTGCTTTGAATATAAATGCTTCGTAAACTTAACCCTTTTACTGTATTTAATATTTTTATGCTTATGTAATATTATGATATTACTGCTGAAAATATAAACTGCATAAAAATTGGACACATGAGTCATTAGTCCTGCAAATATCCAGACTTCCATTTTCTTTTGTATCTATGTATGTACTAAATAAAACATGAATTTGTGAGTAAGTCTTTGATATTTACATTTTTTTAAATTAAAAATAATCAACATGTCATTCCACAAAGTCAATGCAGAATAAATAAATAATGTAATATTCTATGACAATCGCCAGCCCCGTAAATGCCCAGACTTCCATATTCTTCTTCATCTTTGATGAGATATCAAAAAATAATGAGAAAATAACTCCTGTAATTGGAGATAATCCAAATTTTGTGAACAAGTATTTGGACACACTAAAAATGTTGTAAATAATATAAGTATTTGATATACTCAAAATGTTGGTTGTTGAAAAAAACTGGTTTTCAGGTCTTTACCAGCATGTAAAATAATACGGGTTTGGATATTGCATACATATTTAAGAGTCTCTGCAAAATAAAAGCTTTCTAAATCCATTCAAAGTTGACTGTTGTGAAGTCAGTCACAGAACATCATGTGATGGATTGTAAATGTTTAAAACATCTTAATAAACTTGAAGAAAAATAAGAAAGTCTAAGCATTTACAGGGCTTACGACCTGTCATAGACTAGTTAAATGATCACTTTACTCACGTGCAATAATCACTGTTGTATCCATGATTGATAACCATAGTATTAAATTTATATTTAATGTGTAATTACTTAAATTATTGAAACTTCTAGATATAAAATAAGTACAACAGCCATCTTCATTGGATTGAGAAAGCTTTTCAAGATCCGAATCCTGGGTTATTTTTACTAAGAAATTCTAGGAGAGAAAATTCAGAAGTGTGGTTGTCAATTATGACTAGAATGGCAAATGTTCTTCTTCAAACCCTTATCCGCACCCCAATGGTGCATAGGGCACTACATCATATAAATGCAGTGTTATCATGATCGTTAACAAGTGAAGGAATTGTGATCAGCCCTCCTGTTAAGGTTTCAGTCCAGGGTAATATTGAATAAATATTAAAGTGAAAAAATCAAATATATATTTTTAACCCCCCCTGAGAATCGATCCCAGGACTTCCAGAACAGTAACCGAGCGTGCTGACCATAACACTACGTAGGCGGACAAATGGGGATGGCAAATGTTACAAGAATGTAAATGATCACTTAACCAACCCAAAACAGGTCCTAATCCCTGTAAATACCCAAACTTTCATATCTTGAGACGTCAAAAAAAAATAAAAAAAATATTTTTTATGTATTAAATGGATGGATAAAAATTCAATGTAATTTCCAAAGTTTCGCATTAAAGTGCAAAAAGGAATTTTCAGGACGAATCCTGAAATTGGAGCATGACAGATACATAAGATCCGTCCTCGTCTCTAATTTGAATAGTTAACGAACTGAAGACGTTGTTTCTTGTCACCATTTCCTCTTTCTTATTTCCGTTTCTTCTCTCTTTATTTCCATTTCGCAGATTTTCCTTTACACTTTTTTAGCAGACTCATTTCTCGGCATTTCTCGCTAAGGTGCTTGTGACGCGCAATTATCAAAACGACTCAACTGAACCAAAATTTTTGAAAATATTTATTTTTATTGCTTTTATTTTAAAATTAGGAATGAACCTAAAAAAATTCAAAAGTTTATTTGGCAGTATTTTTGTGCCAATTGATTGCCATTTAAAAAAAAATCTATTGAGACACTTGTTTCAATGCATTTATATCACGAACAGTTTAAACGTGATAATAATGGCAAACGCATCTTAATAGTGATAAATACCACAAACAAAAGTATATTATAAAATTAATGAATAAAATACCACAAAAAATATTGCGAAATCATGAATTAATTTTTGCAATAAACTTTGTTAATTATCAATGATTTTTACAACATTTTGAGTGTGTCTAAATACTCGTTCACAAATCTGGATTTTCTTTGATAATAATATTATTTTTCATTATTTTTTTGACATCTCATTTAAGACGGAGAAAAATATGGAAGTCTGGGGATTTACGGGGCTGACGACCTTCATAGGCTGGTTTAAGCGATCACTTTACGAACGTGTTACATTCACCAATTCTACACATTATTGACAACCACAATAGTCAAATTCTTGAAAGCTCTTTATATTTGAATCAATTTTGAAACATTGTTTGTGAATCGCTAAAACTTCACTAAAGACATCTATTGATGAGATGAAAAGAAAATTTTTACTGAGCAGAAGCTCTTATATTAGTATGTGAGGTCTGAATCCTGGATTATAATCACATTCATGAGAAACGCCAGAAAAGATTTTTTTCATTTTTATTATTTTAGCTTATAAATATTATTAATTAACATATAAATAATAAGTAATTATAATTGTTTTTAATAAATTATGAATTATTACAATGGATGATTTCATTTATCTTTTAGCAGAATGTATGCGGCAGATTAATTGTTTTTTAGTTTACTTGGTGAGTATCAGTTTTTTTTTTTAATATCTGTTGTGACACTTTTCGATGCATACCGTGTTTGATATACAAACACGGTATCTGATAAAGATGCAGAAAGTACCAAAAAAGTGGTAATTTTCAAGTAAAAACCGTATTCGATAATGACCCAGAACGCAAAAATAGCGATATTTACCTAGTAAATACTAAAATAAATATTAAAATATATCACATAAAGTGACTGATGAACCACAAATTCATTTTTGTAATGAACTTCACCAATTACCACAAATTTTTGCTTGGTCAAAAATGTAAAAAAAAATAATTACAAGTGGAAAAACTTAAAAAGATATAAAAATATATAATACTAACTAAAAATATATAATATAAAAAAAAGATATATAATACTAACATTACTAATATCAATTGATATAAAAATAACTGGTGAAATTATAAACCGAAAAAGAATCATCTTTTCAGGCGTTTCCCAGTATATTAAAATAAATCCAAATAATATCCAAAAATGGTATCTGCTATAAAAAATATACCAACGAAGAAGTCTCTTGTGATCTTATACCCGTATGTGTGTACAACGTCATGAGATCAATAAGTTATGTAAGTCCTAAATACGAGCATATTATAAATCTCACATTAAAAAAAATTAATAGGGTGGTTGTCAATCATGGGTAGAATTATGAATGTTACACATGTTTAAAGTGATCACTTAACCAGACTATGACCGATCAAAATCCATGTTTAAACCAAGACTTTCGGATTGATCTATATCTTTGTTGAGATGTCAAAAAATGTTTTAAAAAATCAGGTCCTAAATGTAGAAAACCCAAATTTGTAAACACGTATATAAACATACCCAAAATATGTAAAATATTTTTTTTATTTAAGAATAAAAAAATGCTTACTGTGTTTTGCAGCAACACTGTTACGTCGACAATGAAGCCATTGTATAAACTTTCGTTAAATTAAATTCAGAATAGCTGTTCTTATTACTGAAATGCAATAAAATTGAGTGTGAAATTTCAAAACAGTTAAAGAAATCCAAGTCTTTTAAAATAAAATAAAAGATCTCGAGTCTAAGTGGAGCTTTAATTTTTTTTCTTTACTTATGTTCAAAGAACGCTCTTCGTGAAAGATTTAAGGCGTATAAATATATCAAAAGAAAAACAAAGATTATAAATCATTTAATATATAGTTTTTTCTAATATATCCGGTAGTAAATTTTGTGCCTAAATAATTAAAATAATTTTTAATATATTTATGGAACAGGGTGGTGCAAAATTAATCATGTTTTGAATATTAAAAGCATTCACTTTGTGGATCATATTGATATATTATTTCGAGAAATAACAATTCTTTGTGTTTTGATCCACTCACATTTTTAATTAACTTACTAGTTTCGGCAACAACCTGTTTGCCCTCTTCAGGGTTTAATTTATAACATTTTGAGGCATAAATTAAACCCTGAAGAGGGCAACAGGTTGTTGCCAAAACTAGTTGGTTAATAAAAATGTAAGTGGATCAAAACACAAAGTATTTTTATTTCTCGAAATAATATAACAAAATTAATCACACTATTGGAAGATGTAATATTTCTTGCAAATGGCTTTGTACGTCAATAATATTTGACATTTTTAAACTAGGCAGCTGCAGTACACGAACGAATTTAAATTGCTGGGAAATCGATAATTTTCATTTGTTTTTTAATAACTTTTTTAACAAAATAAAATAAAATATTTGTATTGGTGGAAATTTCTATTTTTCTATGAGAAAAAGCTAGTCTTCCACCTCCCAAGAGTGGACTGAAAAATGACAGGACAAAGTCCTAAATTAAAAAGAAGAAAAAGAAGAAGAAATCTTTATATGGGCCTTTACAATTTTTCTGTTAAGTGGAAAAAATTATATCCGTTATGTGGCTGCCGCCAGTTTTGTAATACATTTGTGCCCGTTATATGTATCTGTTTGTATACTGCAGCTGTCTAGTTCAGAAATATCAAATATGATTGACTTACGGCGTAATTTGCAAAAAAATATAACATCTTCCGATAGGGTGGAAAATTTTGTGCCACCCTGTTCAATAAAATAGATAATATTTATTGAACTTTATAAAATATATTGTATTTTCTCACAAGCTTTAGGAAATATATATTGAATAATACATGTCACACTCGAAATATGAGTAGTGTGGATGTCAATCATAGGTAGAATGAAAAATTTTACACAGTGTATTAAGTAATTTCTTAACCCAGATAACAGATTGTAAAACCCTACAAATGTTTTTTGTTTATTATAACCCTTATCTGCACCTAATGGTGCATAGGGCACTGCATAAAATTAACGCAGTGTTATCTTGATCATCACTTACATGAAGGCAAGGTGATCACTCTTGTGCTTCAGGAACCAGTCCAGGGTAATATTAAATAAATATTACAGTGTTCAATCGCTAATATTTATTTTCACCCCCCCCCCGGGAATCGAACCCGGGACCTCCAGCACGGTAGTTAAACACGCTGACCATTACACCGCGGAGGCGGACTACAAATGTTTAAACTTTCATATTCTTCTTCATCTTTGTTTGAGATGTCAATTAAATCTTGATTACTCCTATGTGGCCCAAATCCAGAATTCGACAACAATTTTTGTGTTTCTGTATTAATTTTTAAAGCGAACACAGATTTTTTGAGTCTACTAAGTTGTATTTTATTAACAAAAACACATAAAAAAATTATATTGACATTTGTTTAAATATGCCATAACTAGGCGAATTATTATACAATTGTCACTCTATTAATTGTAATGTGTTTTTGTTAATTAAATACAACTTAGTAGGCTCAAAAAATCTGTGTTTGATTTAAAAATTAATACAATAATTAAAATGGACTTCTAAAAACTAAAAACGCCAAATCAATAAACAATTATTGTGGATATTTTTTTTTACACATTCAGTGTATTTAGAAACAAAATATTGGTTCAATAGTATAATACCATGTTTTATCTATGATGTTTTTAAGCTGAAATTTCTTGCGAAAAGCATACAAAAAATTACCTGATTATATTTTTTGTTAGCAAACGATTAAAAATTACAAATATAATTTAAATTACCAACCCATTTTAAATATGCACAACCAGTTATTTACCCTTATACGAGATGTTATTTTAACCCTTTTATCACAAATGACGTACAAAGCAATAAAAATTAATTTTACGTAATAAATGATCAAATTTGTATTTGTAGGTATATTCTCTCATTTGATATATCAAATATTTGATATTTGACATCTGTAAACATTTATAGTTTTCGAAACAAGTCGTATTTACAAGAATAAACTCAAAAGTCGTGTCTTGTAATTTTTACATTTACTTCATTTTTCTCACAATTTAAATAATAAGTCAATAAATAATGAAATTCACACATTTTTAAACATTGTAAATTCCTAATCCTTTTCATTTTCTCGTCAAATTTAGAAATTGGATTTAAATAAAATAATAAAACCCTTATCCGCATCCCGATGGTGCATAGGGTACTGCGTCATATAAACGCAGTGTTATCTTAATCGTTTATACATGAAGGAAAGGTGATCAGCCCTCCGCTTCAAGTACCAGTCCAGGGTAATATTGGTCCCGGGTTCGATTCCCAGGGGGGTCAAATAAATATAAGTGATTTTTTCACTGTAATATTTATTCAATATTACCATGGACTGGTACCCGAAGCGAAAGGCTGATCACCTTTCCTTCATGTGTTAACGATCAAGATAACACTGCGTTTGTACGATGCAGTGCCCTATGCACCATTGGGGTGCGGATAAGGGTTTGAAAAAAAATGTTTATATGTGAATATTTATATTGTGTGTATTAATATATCTTTGTTTATTTACAGTATCATTAAACATGAGCAATCTGCTTCACTTGCAGTTTATCTTAATTTTTTTATAATTGATTTGAATTTATTTTACTTCAATAATAAAGGAAAAAATGGCCAGCGTCGGATAAGTGTTGGAAAAATGTTTTTAGACACGATTTTAAAGTGTACAGGAAGCATAATAAAAATATCTCACGTTTCTTTTCCTGCAAGGAAAGTTTTAATGAACAGGAACGCGATGAATATTTATACAGGCGCCGGCGTCGCCAGGAGGACGCCGCCGCCGCGACGTCGTATGATTAGCGAAAACATATTCAACTATCCATTTCTTTGATAGTCGTAACGTTAAATGCGAATTTATATAAAATTTCATATGTTTACACTAACTAATTATATATAATAAAATAACAACAAAAGAAAACAAGGAAACCAAACGATGAAGAATTGTGTAAAGATTTGAGGGGAGAGAGTAGAGGAATGAAGAACCATGGAAGAATGAAGTGATAATATCATAAAATAATTATTTTTTGAGATCTCAACAAAGATGAAGAAGAATATGGAAGTCTGGGCATTTACGGGGCTGACGGCCATCACAGGCTGGTTTAAGTGATCACTTTACACACGTGTAGCTTTCACCAATTCTACCCATCTACATCAGCTTCTTTACATCTCACCAAAAGATGTCTCTAGTGAAGTTCTAGTGATTCAAGAACAAGGTTTCTAAATTGGTTCATATACATAGAACTTCCAAGAATTTGAGTAGTGTGGTTGTCAATAATGGGTAGAATTGGTGAATGTTACACGTGTGTAAAGTGTTCACATAAACCAGCCTATGACGGTCGTCAGCCCCGTAAATTCCTAGACTTCCATATTCTTCTTCATCTTTGATGAAATGTCAAAAAATAATATGAAAATAACTCCTGTAATTGGAGATAATCCAGATTTTGTGAACAAGTATTTGGACACACTTGAAATGTTGTATCATAAAATAATACATCTTATTTCACAAAATACTTAACGTTGATTTTTATCAAATTAAAGCGTGGTTTCACGTTTCCGTTAAACGAGTATATTTGAAATTAACACAATATCTTATATCTTATATCAATATCTAAACATCAAGACGATATCATTTGCAAAAAAAATCAATGTGATAATAACGCCAACCAAATCAGAATGTCAAAAGACGGGAAAGTACATTACTGGAAGATCCCCTTTTCAAAGGCTTTTGAGGACTTCTCTCAGGGAGGGTTGGGACGTCCTTACCCTTACTGTTAAGGGGATGGAGATGCTAGATGAAGTGAGAATAGACTCTTAACACTGAAATTGTCGTGTCATTTTATTTTTGAGGAAAAAATAATGTTTTTTTTTTCAAAATTGAATATATTTAATTTCATTAATTGATTCGGCAGTCACTTTGTGGTAAATTCTATCCATTTTAAATTAATGTTTTACTTAGTAAATTAAATCATTACTCTTTTTCCTAAAATCTACTGTCACATGTGTTTCGATGCATTCCGCATCATTTTCAAACACGATGTTTGATTTTAAGAAATAGTGCTATTTAGTAAGCAAAACATTTATTAAAAATAAATATTTTCAATTTGAATTAATACTACTTTTTGCAATTTGAATTATGTTTTTTCTTTGCATCTCAGGGCCTGTGACCGGTATTTGGCTGGTTTTTGTAATTGCACGTTAGTAATATTAACTTTATTGTTATTAAGTTAATATATTTTATCATCTTTTGAAGCATCTTTTATGGTATGGATATAGATTTCTGTATACAAAATAAAGATTTTTATGAAATACTTCGAAAATTAATTCCATTTCAATTTGTTTTGTAAGAAAAATTACATTAAAGTATGGTTTTCAACTCTTACCTTGTTGTGTACATAATATTTTCTCGATGAATCTACCAGTTTCGTGATATCACTAATGTGCAAAAGCGAAAAGTCGCATGTTATAAACAGTAGTTTTTAATTTTTCTGTTCAATAAATTTTACGAAATTTTTTGAACAGTAGCTTTGAACGAGCTTAAAGGTAACTTAAAATTATGCTTTTTGTCAACACATGTATCACATAAATATAATTTTACGGCTATTTAGATAATGAACATCTAAGTAAAGAAAAGAGATAGAGCAAAATCTGTGATTGCATATGATAGAGGGTAGCTATAAAAATACTTTGAGCTGTGTTACGCCAAACAGCTGCAACTTGAGTTACGACTAGTTGCCTTTACACATTAGATCAGGAACAACAAAATTCGGTCAATTTTTAAACGAAATCAGAGTGAAAAAAGCTATATCAATATCATATTATTATACCGATTGCAGTTCTATCATGAAAATTCAGTAAAAAATATTTTTAGTGTACAATGGGTAATATGTACCCGTGTCGTATTTTATATTGTTGAAGTATTTTATAAATCTATTGGGGCAAATATATTTACAACCTTTGAAGGACAAACTCTTTAGAAATTGATGTTAGTTTTTTTGCCAATACTTGAAGTATACAAATTTAAATTTAACATAGATTTTGTGGCCATTAAGTATATGTTACTTGCGTTATCATTCACGGTGATAAACCTTTATTTATATAATACTAACAAATGAATCAAATGAATGAATTATATTTTTTTAATTTTTTTTTTATTTACATAAATAGTAGATTTTTAATTTTTTACTTGGGTTAAAAAACAGCAACGTGTGAAAAAAAACGTTAAAAGATATATATTAAACAAACCAATTATAGTTAAGTTATATTAAATTATAGTTAAGATTAGTTCAAAATATTAAGTGTAGATCTAGCTAATGAATGAATTTATTTAAATAACAATTATAATTTTTTTTTTGCAATGATCCACTAAGCCACCTTGTGTGTCTTGTCGGTGGAGTTCTTTTAAGATACATTTTTTGTTGTTTTTATTCATTTTAACCTAATATACACACAAAAAAGAGAGAGAAAATTAAGAATATAAACTATTTTACAAGTTTCATAGAATTATCTATTGATCTTTTACCCATTCCTTTATTTTGCCTATGTTCCATATTTTCTTTTGACCTCTAACCTCCATCAGCATGCATAACCGAATTTTTAATAAAAGTATGAATTTCATAAAAAATATTTTACTGAAACCGTTATCTAATCATAACTGCGCAAACTCTCCGTATTAAGTGCGATAAAGCAATTACAAATTTATGGCGCGTCACACTGACGAACGAAAATGGCCAAAGTTCGTGATAAACTATAAAAATTTCATCCCCAACGACAAATATCCCATAAAACAATTTTCATGTTTCAGCCAGAGCTCGGATTCCTGAAATTCTACTGAAATCCTAGCATGAAACTCTACACGCTATTAACTGAGGCAATTTTAATATCTGATGACGTCATCAGGTTTAATTACACCCATGGGTTGCTACACTCGACACATTTTTCTCGTTAATATTGCAACGTTGCCGAATTCCGCGGTTGCCTAATTTATTCAGGGGTTTTTTAAAGTAGCAACGTAGTGTATCAAATTTATTACACGCTTTCGGGGCACCTCGCCGCGTATTTCAAATAACGGTAAGCTAAATGATACATTTTTCAATTTTATTTACACTCCCAATAGTGAGAGCCTGAATAATTATTCGCCGTTGTGGAGTTTCTTTCTTATTAAAAACATAAATATTTTTTTGTTTAATTTTCTACGTTCGTTTTTCTTCGTTTCTATACAAAAATATGCTGTTAAGGCCCAGTATTAGTTAAGTCATTTCATTTGCCCGGCGACCTCCGGAAAGGTCACATGTCTTTTCACTTTCGATTTTTTAAAGTATGTTTGTTGGATATTATTTTGTTTTTTTAGAATAAATATAGAAAAAATATTATATATATTTTTAAACTCCTTAACCAATAACTCTTTTTTCATAAACATATAATTAATTTCGAAGTAAAACTTATTTTTTCAAAATAAAAACGGTATTTTAAGAAAAAATCAATTTCATTAATTGTTACCTGGACAAAGAGAAAATAATTAAGGACTTGGTCATTATTTAAACTGATTCAGAAATAAAGAATTAATAATAACCGTATGTTAAGTAAAAAAAATGTTTTATCCACGTTCGTGATTAACGTCAAAACATTTGGCTACTGTGCAAGAGGTCCCGGCTTTGATTCCAAGTGGGGTAAATATTAGCTGTATTTGATCACACATTCTTGAGGCTAAGTCTGAATAAATGAAAAAAACTAACATTTGTGAGTTTACGACGATATTTCTGTACTGTATTTCACATTACATAAATTTGTTTTCTTGCTTGAATTTCCCATTTAAAGGCATCATTATTTTACAGCGTCAATTATTTTGTAACATGAATATCAACGAAAACATACATAATGATACATAGCGTCACATGTCGCGATTTTACAAAGTACTGGGTGGCCCAAATAAAAGAGAATTAATATGCATATTCTCAAAGTGTGATTAATTAATCAAAATTTTAACATGCATGCATTTTCGGTTTCAGTTTTCATAGAAATATTCTAGAGATTTTTTTTATTCGTGAATGAGAAGATTTTTTTTATTTAATTTTTACTTGGTTAAAACCACTATTTATTAAAATCTAAATTGACGCGTGTTTCGATGCATTCAACATCATTATCAAAATTGGTGTTGAATACATCCAAACACGTGTTGCAAAAGAATTTTGTAAAGTGTAGTATTTTTTAGTTGGGAGTATACCATTTTATTTATTAATTACAGTTCTACAAATTGAACGCCAAATCAATTAATAATATTGATAAATATATATATATATATATATATATATATATATATATATATATATATATATATATATATATATATATATATATATATATATATATATATATATATATATATATATATATATATATATATATATATATATATATATATATATATATATATATATATATATATATATATATATATATATATATATATATATATATATATATATATATATATATATATATATATATATATATATATATATATATATATATATATATATATATATATATATATATATATATATATATATATATATATATATATATATATATATATATATATATATATATATATATATATATATATATATATATATATATATATATATATATATATATATATATATATCCATATATTCTTACTCATATTTATAATTTTCCATCAATCAAATATGAGGCATATTATGTTATTTTTTGACATCTCATCAAAGATGAAGAAGAATATGGAAGTCTAAGCATTTACGGGGCTGACGACCGTCATAGGCTGGTTTAAGTGATCACTTTACAAACGTGTAACATTCACCAATTCTATCAATTATTGACAACCACACTATTCAAATTCTTGGAGGTTCTATATATATGAACCAATTTAGAAACCTTGTCCTTGAATCACTAGAACTTCACTAGAGACATCTATTGGTGAGATGTAAAGAAAATAAAATGCCCAGACTTCCATATTATTCTTCATCTTTGATGAGATGTCAAAAAACAATATGAAATAACTCCTGTAATTGGAAAAAATCCAGATTTTGTGAACAAGTATGAGGCATATTAAACGAAATAACGTAGATTTTTCGTGACTTGGTGTATATTTTCTATTTTCAATATCAAGTACATTGTTTAACATTACAAGAAATACTAATGGCTTCTTGGTATAAACATCCCCCTGTGGGGATGAAAATAAGAAGGGTAGAAGTAGTTGTGACACAAAGCAAACAAAATATCGAATGATCAAAGCACAACATTTTCAGCGAATTATAATAATACGACATCAAATAGGGGAAGATTTATTTTGATACAGGGTAAATGAAAAATAATATCATCTCTCTAGAATCATTTTTATTATCTCAAAAAATAATTACATATTTATGTAGATATTAAGAAAAATAATGACATTTGAGTGACAACTGACAGAACATAACGTAGTTCTGATACAAACAGTAATATAATGTAGAGAAGCATGAAGTTGGCAAAAAAGGATAAAAGCAGACTGAATGCAGTCAAAATGCGATTCCTGTATGGAAAAACGATTTATGCTTGATGTTCAAATGGTAAAATAAGAAAAAAATGCAAGGCTGAGATAAGCATTATCGATAAAACAAATAAATATATATATTTAAATGGTTTGCCATGTCATGAATCCTGAGATATATAAAAAATAGATAATTCACCTCAAATTAAGACTCCAATGTATTTAAAAAATCTTATAAGGCAAAGGCTATAAACCTACATGTGTGTGTGTTTTTGTCTTTGTGTGTGTGTGTATGTTTGTGTGTGTGTGTCTGTGTGTGCGTCTGAGTGTGTGTATGTATGTGAAGCTATACTGTTCTTACAACAGTTCAGTCGTACATCCCCACTTATTATCATCCCCACCACCCAATAGTGCATAGGGCACTGACAGTGCTATCTTGCTATAGTCATATACATGAAGGAAATGTGATCAGCCCTGCTCTTCAGGTACTAGTACAAGGTAATATTGAATAAATATCTGGGAGAAAAATCACTTACATTTATTTTACCCCCCCCCCTGGGAATCAAACCTGGTACCTCCAGCGCGGTAGCCAAATTCGCTGACCACATCTTAAATTTTATTGACTACTCTTATAATAAGTAACGATTTTTCATTAAATAATTCCCTCTCCAAGCACAAGAGTTCAGTCTCTTTGTCGGAGAGGCTCAGCGCAACTAAAATTATAATATTAAAATTAAATTTTTGTAAAAATGTATTGAAATTGTATTAAATTGTATAAAAAAAATGTCAACATTTTTAATTTTTTTAAAAAAATCGTGACTTTATACATAATTTTTAATTTTTTTAAAAAAATCGTGACTTTATACATAAATGGCAACTTATACAATTACGAAAAAAGCAAACTTGAAATAGAAAAAAATAATACAAAAAAGGGACGCTCTTTTATTCAAATTTACAAATGGCGTTCACTGAAAATCCGGTATTCACATATTATTACATTACAATCTTCCTTTTACATGTGTATTAATACACATAATAATGTTGGGCAACTTTGCGCGGGATATTTACTCACGTTTTCCTATAATTTTAGACCGAGGCAGCCAGTCGGATAATTTCTTTTGACAGCGAACGTACTACGTAAAAAAGTAGACGGAAAAATTCCATAAAGTTATTTTAATAAATTTGCATTCATAACCGTAGTCGACGCGAGGCGCACAGCGACTAGTGACATCTGTGTAGAAAATAGTAAACAACGTAATTTTCGACACCGGTACGTCAATTTTTACATACAACAGATCCGAATCGTAAAAAAACTGACAAACAATAAATTGAAGGATGATATATTTATTTATTTTAAATATAAAAATTTAAAGATTTTTTCCATTATAATTTATATTTGAAGCACTAACTTTGAGATTTTTTATAATTTTCCGCTTTCTTCCATAACCATCCCATTTACAAAATTTCACACCCAGATCAACAATCATCTCTTTCTAAAACCTTAATTAATAGAAAATATATAATTAAAATGTAACTTTGTTTTAAAATCACTGTAACGGATTATAGTAATTTTAAAACAATGTTATTTGAATTATATATTTTCTATTAATTATGGTTTTCGAGAGAGATGAATGTTGATCTGGGTGTGAAATTTTGTAAATGGGTAAATTATGGAAGAGGACGATGATTTCGTTTATTTGAAAAGTATGTTTTCTGGGGATAGAAAGATTGATAAAGATATACAAAGAATGGATAGTGAATGCTGGAAACAGTTTGAACGGTACACTGAAATCAGTTACAGCAAAAAAAACCTTTCCCCGAAAGATAAACAGGCAGTACATGGCGGAGTCCTGGTTCCAACCCTAATATATGAAAGGAAGCATGAAATTTGGTAAAAGAAAGATGAAAGTAGACTGAATGCAGTCGAAATGCGATCTCTCAGAAGAATGTGCGGCAAAACGATTTTTGATAAATGTTCGAATGCGAATTTTTAAATAAATGCAAAACTGAGATAAGCATTATCGACAAAGTCTAGAATTTTTTGAGATGATTTACACATGTGGAACGAATGGGTTAGGAAAGAACGGTAAAACAAATTTATGAGGCGAATGTAGTTCAGATGGATCAGAAGAACACCGAAAAAAACTTCGCACTATCAGGTGTGACAAATACTTAAAAGTGGTCAGGTTAGTTGTCGAAATAATCGGCGGGTATGTATGAGGAGATGCATGAACGTTTAAGAAGCGAATAATGTTTGCTAAAACGTATGGCGTTCTGATCTCGCGGTATGCACTGATTGTGATTTTTATAAAAAACAATATTTTAAATCTATGATTCGAAATCATAAAAATAAAAAAAAGATACTTTTTTTGATTATAGTATAACTCAGCTGGCGGCGAGTTGGTACTTGCTCCGAGCTGCGTACTACGATTTCCATACAAACATGAACTGGGGTATTTTGGTACCATTTGTATCACGTGCAATTTTATTGATGATATTTTCTTGCATATGAAACCTTAATCACTTAAAAGTTGAATTTTTACAAAAATTCATCGGTGCAGGAAATCGTCACCAACAAGTAGAAACAAGACTGTCCGAACAACGCTCGGGTTATTCAATAAAAAACAATTGGGTCAATGTTTGACTCTAGCAAAGCAAGACTGACGAGTTGGAATACGATTTACCCGAGCAGTACTCGGGCTCGTCAGATGTAATAGAAACTCCTAGCGAGTCGCTCTTGGGCTAAGTAGGGCTAACTGTTTTTTTTTAGATGGGAATTGCATTTATGATTTACCTTGCTCATCGTGTACAAGGTTTATAGATCATAAAGTGGATTTTCCGCCTCTGTAGTGTAATGGTCAGCACGCTCGCCTACCGTACTGAAGGTCCCGAGTTCAATTCCCAGGGGGGGTCAAATAAATATCAGTAATTTTTTCACTCTTATATTAATTCAATATTACTTTGGACTGGTACCGGAAGCGGAGGGCTGATCACCTTTCCTTAATGTGTTAACGATCAAGATTACGCTGCGTTTATATGATGCAGTGCCCTATGCACCGTTGGGGTGCGGATAAGGGTTTGAATGAATGAAGTGGATTTTTGTTTCTTCTAACAAAATAAAGATGTTTTAGTATCTAGTGTGGGCTTATCAGGAACTTGTCAGCATTTTCTCGTTACTGGGAGGAAACTACGTTGCACATTTTGGATTACTGACTGTCGTCAACAGGCCTTCCGTTCCACTAGAAGAGGATTCGTGATTTTTTGTCCTAGCTTGGTTTATGGTAATTGGCGTTCACTACTTTTATCAGGGAACTGGCTAAGTACAGCCCTGTCTGCGAATTCCGATGTCGCCATAAAAATGGTGAAAAATATGCGACAAGACGCGCGGAATGGCGTTTTACTTTGTACGCGATATTTTGTTTATGGGTTTTTCTTGAATTTCACTTAAAAAATATATCATAATAAAACGTCGCGGTCGTAAAGAGCGCTGTGAGAGAACGCCTTAAAACTGGTGGAACTGTAACGCGGAACATTGTTATCTTTGTCTATAAATAATAACAAAGGAGACGCTTCGACATTAAAAAGTAACAATGTGTTGACACCCTGTTTGTATTCTTATTTATTGTGATATTTATGTATCGGAAAATCATGAAAAATATCGACAATAGCCTATACAGTCGAATCGAGAAAGGTATTAAATTTATATTTTTCTACACGGAAATCATACCATACGACCTTCGACACGTGTATCGAGAATAATGTAATGTTATCTACATGTAATTTTAATGTTACACACACACACACACACATAATTTATATATATATATATATATATATATATATATATATATATATATATATATATATATATATATATATATATATATATATATATATATATATATATATATATATATATATATATATATATATATATATATATATATATATATATATATATATATATATATATATATATAACTAACTAACCATCAAGCCGCTTCCCCGCAGGGGTAGGCAGAGAGAATAGAGCGCCACACCACTCTGTCCTTGCAAACATTCTTCGCCTCTTCCACGTTCATGCATCTCCTCATACATACCCGCCGATTGTTACGACTCCTAACCTGACCACTTTCAAATATTTGGCATACCTGATCGTGTCATGTTTTTCTCGGTCTTCCTCTGCTTCTTTTCCCACTAACATTCGCCTCATAAATTCGTTTTACCGTTCTTTCCTCACTCAATCGTTCTACATGTCCAAACCATCTCAACACACCTTTCTTAATTTTATCGATAGTGCTTATCTCAGCTTTGCATTCCTTCCTTATGTCACTATTCGCACATCTATCATACATCGTTTTGTCGCACATTCTTCTGAGAGGTCGATATATATATATATATATATATATATATATATATATATATATATATATATATATATATATATATATATATATATATATATATATATATATATATATATATATATATATATATATACACATATATTTATTTGTTTATATATAAAATTATATATAATTAACTATTTTTGCAAGACAAGTAAAATTTAAATGAAAATTTATAGATAAGTATACGTATTACCATAAAAAGACCGTTGAATCGATTAATGGATTTTATTTAGTGCAAAAATGTTATTATTTAAGAATAATTAAAGAAAACACTTTGTTTTTTACCACTTGAGTTTTATTATAGACTACATGTTTCAGAAGTTAAACTTCCATCATTCAGGTCTGTATAATAACTGTTATAATGTCTGTATATAATGTTATTATACAGACCTGAATGATGGAAGTTTAACTTCTGAAACATGTAGTCTACAATAAAACTCAAGTGGTAAAAAACAAAGTGTTTTCTTTAATTATTGTAACATGTCTTACCACAAAGTTAATGCCGAAACAATAAATAAAATATTATTATTTAAGTATTATCATTTGTTTTGGAAATTTTATTTCTTCAAACAATGTAATATACATATCTTATAATCACTGTTGATCATTTTAAATACAATTATAAATATTCGTAATTATTTATTTTTATCTACAAACTTACCAAATACAGAAACAGCTATCACCAATGCATTTAAAACTGCCAACATCTTGATAATCTGTGAAAAATAATTGATATATTATATTATAATCATGCCAAGTTTTTATCGGTTTTCATCTGCTTCTATTACTACGTTGTCCGCATTAATTTGTATTCAAGAACCTGATCGTATAATAAACTCTTTCTATGTTAATATGATGGTATAAATGTTTTTATTTTTATTTTCACAATTTGCACAGAAATGAAACTCACAATAGGGTAATGTGTGTAAATTTATTACAGATGTGTCGACAGAGACGAAGAATCTCTTTATATAAAGGGAATATGGAAGTCTAAGTTTTTAAGGGGGCAACAAATTTTCGTTAGCTGTATTAGGTGATCATTTAAAATACTTTTATAATTATATAATTCTTCCCATAGTTTTTTTTTTTAATTTACGAATTAAGAAAAATAATATATTATATTAACTTCAATCTAATTTATAGCTTCTGAAGACTTTTTATTAAAAAAAATACTAACAAAGTTTTTATTCCAATAATATGAATATCGTCGTCTCCATAGTGTTATGGTCAGCACGCTCGGCTACCAATCTGGAGGACCAGGGTTCAATTCCCAGGGGTAGTCTAATAAATATATGTGATATTTTTACTCTAATATTTTTTCAATACTACCCTGGACTGGTACCTGAAGCCGGGGGCTGATCAGCTTTCCTCCATATGTTAACGATCGAGAACACTGTGTTTTTATGATCCAGTGCCCTATGCACCATCGGGTACCCATTAGGGTTTGAATAAAAAGAAGAAAAATAATGTGTTGTAGTTAAAATACACAATTTATCAATATTTCAAACAGAAGTGATACTTATAACGTATTTATCCCAATAATATGTATTTATTGGGATGAATACGTTATAAGTAATAATATATTATTACTTATAACGTATTTATCATAAGCATAACATAACATAATATAACATAATAAGCATAACGCCGACACCATAAAATATTCTTTAAATGAATGCGGAATATTAAAAACACATTTTCAACATTGAAAAAGATTTAAAAGAAAAATTTATGCGGGATTGTCACCAAATTGTCGAATCGAGTTCGCTTCAAACATTCAAGAAAGTATTGGAAAAGCCGTGGTGTAAAAATAGGAAAAAACATTTTTATCAGAAATATATTCACATTTCCATAAATATTTAAGGGAATAAAAAAATCGTACATTGCGCAGTATTATATTTATTTACATGTGAAATTTCTTTACCCGTTGATTGATTAAAATTATGGTCTTCAGATATAAGGTGGTTAACACATTCACTTTTACAGATTTTCTAAATTATCCACATGAATTATGTGGTATTACACAATGTGAATGATAACTAACTAACTAACTAACTAACCATCACGCCGCTTCCCCGCATGGGTAGGCCGAGAGAATAGAGCGCCATACCACTCTGTCCTTGAAAACATTCTTCGCCTCTTCCACGTTCATACATCTCCTCATACATACCCGCCGATTGTTACGACTCCTAACCTGACCACTTTCAAGTATTTGGCATACCTGATCGTGCCATGTTTTTCTTGGTCTTCCTCTGCTTCTTTTACCACTATATAAGATAACGCATATTTTATATAAGAAAATAAGAAAACTGTTGAATGCTTATTCGAAATTAAAATTTTCAAACAAATATTTTAAAATGAGAACATTATAAAATATATTGTAAAATGCGTATTTAAAACAAAAACGTTAGAACAAGTATTTTAAAATGCATATTTAAAACAAGGATGTCGAACAAATATTTTAGAATGTGAATTCAAAGTTACAATTTTCAAACAAATATTATGAAATGAGAACGTTAGAAAAAATATTGTTACATGTATGTTTAAAACAAAAACTCTAGAAAAAATATTGTAAAATGCTCATTTAAAATTACAATTTTCAAACCAATATTGTGAAATACATATTTAAAACGAGAATGTTAGAGCATATATTGTAAAATAAATATTTAAAAGAAGAAAATAATAATAAAGATGAATGCTTGTTAAAAATTACAACTTTCGAACAAATATTGTGCAATACGTATTTTAATTAAGAACGTTTAAATTATGATTTGAAACAAATATTGTGCAATACGTATTTTAATTTAGAACGTTTAAATTATGATTTGAAATAAATATTGTGCAATACATATTTTAATTTAGAACGTTTAAATTATGATTTGAAACAAATATTGTGCAATACGTATTTTAATTAAGATCGTTTAAATTTTGATTTGAAAAATGCATATTTAACACGTGCATTTAAAAAAAAAATTTATGTGATTTTGATATTTATATCGAACTGAAAATTTATCACGAAAAGGGAGAATAAAAAAATGATTGATCGATCTTATGAATAAAAAAATTAAAAAATAATAACGTGAAATAAACATTGTCAAAGCTTTAACCATATTAAAAAAAAATAGTTTTAAAATGGTACTATTTTGTCTACAAATTTATTTACATAAATATTAGACATGATTTAATATGTGCATAAAAACATGTATGTGGAATAAAATATCATTTCATTTAAACAAATACTGTTCAAACTTAAATTATGTTGGCAACTGCTTAGTTTATACTGATTTTAACGAAATTATGAATCAAAACTTTATAAAAAATATATAATTTCATGTAAAACAAAGAATATTTATTTATTATAATATATAAGAAGTATATTTCATAATCATTGGTAATTATTGTTTTGAAAAAAATATTTAAAAAAGACGTAAATTTGTAACTTACCACAACATATCCAAACACCCTTGAAACACAAACACAACGCTTTTTAGTAAAAATAAACTTAAATAATAATAGTTTTAACACATTCAGAATTTTTCGCGGCACTGAAAAGTTTTCCCGATTTGAAAAATGCGAGAGAAAAAATCGAGAGAGTTCGCGTAAACGTCCAGCTTGCACGGGCGCCCAAACGGTACTAAAGCGAAAACTGATGTACGGCGGACAATGAATCGGTACATACCCCATCTCTTTCATCCCTAGATTTACCAGTATTAAGGGAAAATCACTCCTGAGCAAAAAGGGGTGAAATCAAAGCATTGAAGAATAATACGATGGGTTTATTTGTTTGTACTTTTTTGTGTCGTGTCCTCAATTTATCAGTAGTTATGTTGTTTTTATCCAGGATTTAGTTGTTCACACCGTCTATAATTTTCACCTCCCTTATTCCTTCCTTGTCAGATTTTCCATACCGCGTGTTCACACTCTTCTCACATTTCACGCAGACATTCCCAAATTTTTCATTTTCTGATATTTGGTTCTTGGGTCTAGATTATCTCGGATACTTTAAGAAATAAAAACACACAATTCTTCCGGTATAAATCAAGCGGGAGATTTAAAACGTCTGCTCTTTTAGGCGCGGTTATAAAAATGAGACTTTTCTCATATTATTTTCATGATATAAGCTGCTAAAACCGAGTTTCAAAGTGGGATTAAGTATGGTATATTTCATTTGGACGGTGAGTTATTTTATAATTTTTCTCGGAATACAAATAACTACGAGGAAACGTTTATTGTATTATAAGCATTGAAGAAAGAAAAAAAACTTGTGTACATAATTTATAAGTGAGTAAATAATATTTAAAAACATTTGTGATACTAATTTACTTATTTAATGATATCAACACTTTTAAATTCCCCATTTTCATTATACTCATAATTTACCAGTCTGGGAGTATGGCCGTACATGTACAGCCGATACAAAACATGGTTTATATAAAATTTATCGGAAAATCGATAATTTTTATATAAATCATGTTAAGGGCGATAAATATTTATTTTATTAAAGAAAATATGTTGCTTATAGTATCAACTAAGATAAATAATTATAAAAAAAGTAAATAAAAAAAAAAAAACAAAAAAAAAACTAATTGCCTTTACTTATATAGTTTTATCCCCAGAAACTCACTCCCGGATAGGTTGAGATACCCAATTTTTTTTTTCGATACTTACATTGGTGATGAACTAAATTTCCTGTTTAATTTAAGTTTTACTTGGTAAATTCTATTATTTTAAACAGTAGCATTTACCAAGTAAAAAATAAAAGTAGATATTTTTTACAACAAAGTGACTGCCGAATCAAGTAATAAATAATTCATTCCATGATTATTACATTCAAAGTACAATTTTTATTTTTCTTATTACCAAAATCTAAAAAAATAAAGTTTTTCCCACTTTTATTTTATTTAACCAGTAACCGAGTTTTATTATTACTGGCATTATCAGTCAGCTTTGTTTATTTCTTGAATGTTTTCAGCAAATACTTTGTGGCACATTGTATAAACATTATAAAATTAAATAACTTTGTTTTAACCACTTTTTTACTAATACAATTTTACCTACCGGTTTCATCAAGAACCTTGTCATCATCAGGGTTTATTTTTATTCTAAAACAATTAAATTATTAAATTAAACAAACAATTCAACAAAGAAATAAGTTTGTTTTAGAATTAAAATAAACCCTGATGATGACAAGGTTCTTGTTGAAACCGGTAGGTTAAATTGTGTTAATAAAAAGTGGTTAAAACAAAGTTATTTAATTTTAAAAAGCTTTGTTTAATTTTATTTTTATGGTTTCTAACAGTTGTTTTGGTAATTCTTATTAGAGATAATTGTTGCAAACAATTTAAATTATTAAGAGAAAAAACTTTGTCGAACTTGTGTTTGTAAAAAAATACATTTAACAGCATTAAAAAAATACACATATATGTATATTCTACAAAAATACTTTAAAAAATGTATAAAAAAATATATGGGTGCTTTTGACATATAGCTCACTCCTTTCAAGAACGTCATAAATCAAAAAACTTGACTTTTCAGAAGAACGTTTTTAAAGTTGAAAAATATAATACAATGCATTAAAAATAAATATCAAGCCACTTATTGAACTTTTTACTGTGCAACAGATCTTTTTAGGTAAAATCTGAAGGGTTTTTCTCCATTTGAAAAATATAAAGTATATTTAAAAAAATAATTAAACAATACCTTTTCTTCACAATGCAAAAACAACACTTTCTCCCCTGTAGCGGGTAAATATTAAGTTAAAAATATGCCGCTTTTGCTGGGATACAGTACATTTTCTGGGCATTCCGAAAACACACACAACTGAAAATTGACGATTTTTGATTTATGACGTTCTTGAAAGGAGTGAGCGATATCAATTGATTTTACACGTGCTCATGCGTGGATATTTCATATCCATATGAAGTCTGATAGCATTACAAAAAATATTCAACTTCACTTTAAAGTTTCAAGAATACTTTTGAAGCGTTGAATGTCAAACATTTATTTAACTTTTTTTAATTTAAAATTGATGTTTGTGAGTAAAATCAACTCAAAAGTTTAAAAATGTCTTTGAATTGAATAAGAATGTTGATATCTAAATAAAGACGAAGAAGAATATGGATGTCTGTGTTTTAACAGGGCTTACAACTTTAATTGGCTGGTTGAAGTAATCCATTTATAAAAGTATAACAGTCACCACTATCTTTACCCATGATTGACAACCACCTTGCTCAAATTAGGAAACATTATATACATTTGACACGTTTGACTATACTTGACATGTTTTTTCATATGTGAGTCTTTGGCAGCATCTTTTAATGCATTGAGTAAGAATTTTATTTTGCAGGGACTTTTATAAAATGTAAATTATATAATTATATAGCTTCTACCGCTAAAATCTCTACTAAAAAGCTCACATACAAGTTTAAAAGTTTCTGCTGAATAAAAAAGCTTTTTCGTCTCACCAATAGATGTCACTAGTGAAAATTATAATGATTTTTGTACAATGTTTCGAAATCGGATCATATACGTATATAGAACATCCAAGAATTTGAGCAGTGTGGTTGTCAATCATGGGTAACCTATGAAGGTCGTAAGCCCCATAAATGTCCAGATTTTTATATTTTTCTTCATTTGTGTGAAGGTGTAAAAAAAGCTTGCTTAACTCAACCATACATGGTGCCGAGAACTCACATGTGAAAGAACGTATCAAATAAATTATACATACAAGATACAAAATTTGAGTCTTGTTGTTTTCAATCATTGGGTGTAATGATGAATGGTAGAAGGTACAAAAACTAATCACTTAAACCAGCTGATGATATGTCGTTAGCCCTGTAAATGCTCAGACATTCATTTTCTTGTTCATCAATGTTGAAATGTTAGTGAAAATAATTCCTAAGTAGACAAAACCACTTTTGAAACAAAGATTTGGTCACACTCAAAACATTGTAAATAAGAAATTTTGTCATACAGACGGTAGATCCTTGGTGATAATTGAAAACATTTTTTTTGTTATTTTGTAAAGTTCTTCTGTCGGAGGTATGATATTTGCGGTTGCGTGTGTGTTTGCGTATGTGTACGTGTATGTGTGTGTGTGTGTGTGTGTATGTGTGTGTGTATGTGTGTGTGTGTGTGTGTGTGTGTGTGTGTGTGTGTGTGTGTGTATGTATTTGTGCGTGTGGGAGATAATATAACATTTTGATTGAATTACACATCATGTTTGTTCAAGAGATTCAATTAAGGTTATACAAAATTTGCTATTCTCTGAACATATTTGGTAGCCTCTATTTTTTTAAATTGTGTTCAAATCACTTCTCGTCATGAAAAAACTGAGTTTAATACATAAACATAAGAAAACACAACTTAAAGATTACGGGCAGAATGTCGTGTGTGTTTATACTATATAAGGATATGCGACAAACAATATTTCAGGGTGTCTCAACTTTTCAGGCCTCTTGTGACAGTTAGCACGTCACACTTCAGGGGTGAGACTGAAACATTTCACACAATTTAAAGCTTTCAGGCTTCTGAAAGGCTTACCTCTTTCGTGTGAGTATTTATGTATGTCATGATTTTACTGAAACTTGATTTTCGGTACCGAAAGAGTTTCAGTGTGGTTCTATTATACTGTGCGATCGAAACATTTTGTATATTATATTTGAAAATATTACTGTGATAAAGATATCGTTGTTAAATTACGACTGGGTAGTAAATATAATATAAACTGTGTGTGTGTATATATATATATATATATATATATATATATATATATATATATATATATATATATATATATATATATATATATATATATTATATATATATATATATATATATTATATAATATATATATATATATATATATATATATATATATATATATATATATATATATATATATATATATATATATATATATATATATATATATATATATGTATATATATATATATATAATATATATATATATATATATATATATATATATATATATATATATATATATATATATATATATATATATATATATATATATATAAATATATATATATATATATATATATATATATATATATATATATATATATATATATATATATTTATTTATATATATATAATATAATATATATATATATATATATATATATATATATATATATATATATATATATATATATATATATATATATATATATATATATATATATATATATACACAAGAGTGGCCTAAGAAAGAAAAGTTGTTGAAGAAGATGTAGAAAATATATAAAATTATATGAAATAGGTTTAAATAATTAATCTTTTTTGTACATTTAGTCACATATTATTAGTGATATTATTAATAACTATTTCATAAATAATTTTGCTCATTTAAAAACGTCCGACAATATTCCCACTGTGATTCATTTGTCGTCTTTCTCTCATTCAAATTTTTATTTTTAAATAAATGTCAAATCGTTATAATTTAATTTCAATGATTTTGTTGTCATAATTTTATTTTAATTTTAATGACCTAATGATGGAATAATTTTCTGAAACCGGTAGTCACAAATAAGTGTTTTAAAAAGTGGTATTACACAAAGTAAACAATGGATGGTAAAGAGAGTGTAATATAATGATATTTATTGCCCTTTCAACCTATATTATATATACCCCTTAATATTTTTTGCTAGTTAGTTTTAATTTTCACCTGTAGATAAAAACGTCTGTTCGTTTTCGAAACAAGTCGTGTAAAATAAAAATAAAACTCATTAAGTTGTTTATTACAAGTGTTCAATTAAAAAAAATAATAACGATTATAGTATTTTCTAAAAAGTGGAATAAAGCATTTAGATAAAATTCTCAAATATGAAACTAACGTCGCTTCTGCAATTCCCGTAAAAAATGTAACATTATTTTCGTAACACGTTTAGTTGAAGATTTTTCAACACCCTATTTCTTTATTGAAATTTTTCCCTTTGTCTTATTTTAAAAAAAAAAATCAGAGACAATTTTTTTTCCAGCTTAAAAAATGTCATTAATTTTAAAAACAGGTTTAGGCAAATATTGTATACGTTTTTTTAATTTTTACCGTTCGCCCCGTTACAAAAATCGAGGATTATTTTTTGTAGCGCTAAATATATTGACGAGAACAATATAAGAGATGGGAGGGTTATATTAAAAATTTCTAGAAAATATTTGCAGTGCATTTCAGTCTTTGGCTTTTAGTACATGTTTATCTTTGGTCATTAGTACGCGTTGGTGATCGGGTCGACCAAAAACGTACGCGATAAAAAAATGTAGTTGTGAGTGTGTGAATAGTGAGTGCATTGGTAGTGAAGTGCAGTATTTATTTACGAAATATAAAAATCAAACACTGTTTTTTTAGAGTCTACTTAATTGTATTTTGTTATTGTCCGCCTCCGTAGTGTAATGGTCAGCACGCTCGGCTACCGTTCTGGAGGTCCCGGGTTCGATTCCCAAGGGGGGTAAAATAAATATAAGTGATTTTTTCACTGTAATATTTATTCAATATTACCATGGACTGGTACCTGAAGCGGAGGGCTGATCACCCTTTCTTCATGTGTAAACGATCAAGATAACACTGCGTTTATATGACACAGTGCCCTATGCACCATTGGGGTGCGGATAAGGGTTTTTATTTATTATTATTATTGAAAATACAAAAAATTAAAATTGTGACAATAATGTTATTAGTTAGAAAACATTAACGTTAGTTTGAAAATCCCATAACAAGGCAAAACGAAAGTCACAAGTTTTAGTTTTACGTGTTTTAAATAATAAAATAAAATTTTATAATTTATAAAATGACGCTTAAAATCGGTGTTTGATTTTCAAAATAAATATAAAAATTTAAATAGAGATCTAAAAATTAAACCCCAAAATTATAAATAAGTGAAAACATATGTTTATTGCATGCTGGTGTAGTGATTGTCCTGATGAAGGTATGGAAAACACCTTGAAACCGGTGGACCTTAATCTTGGTGAGTGATTATATATGTACTAACATTACTAAAATTTTGTTCAATGTACTGCCCACAGAGTCATTGTTTAAAATATTAAAAATATTAATATTTTTCTGATTGCATCATATTTACTAGATAGTAGCTTCTTTTTTTAGAGATTTCAGCGTCTATTTTCGTGAATTAAAAAATATTCCATCAGTCAAGTTAGATTTAATTTTTACTAAACAGATTTTAAAAAAACATCTAAAATTTAAAAACGAAAATATTTATTTTTTATTATTACATTTCTTTCAGTTACAGTCAAAATATATGTATCAACTTTAAATATACTGTTGTTTTTAATATTTTGAAATAACAATTACTAGCCAACTGAATTTAGACGAACAGATAACTGTATAAGTGTGTTTATTTGCGATGTATTGTAGATTACACAACTAAAGGTAACAGTCAAAACATACTTGAAATTGACTGTAGTACGTAATATTGTGAAATACTTATTATTGTCCTGAGTGATCGAAACACATGCCATTGTTTAAATTGATAATTAGTTCACAAAATTTTAAGTGTGTCCAAATTATAAGCTAAAATAATAAAAATGAAAATGATATTTTCCGGCGTTTCTTATGTGTGTGATTATAAATCCAGGATTCGGACCTCATATGCTCATATAAGAGTTTCCGCTCAATAAAAAGCTTCTCTTCATCTCACCAATAGATGTCTCTAGTGAAGTTCTAGTGATTCAAGAACAAGGTTTCTAAATTGGTTCATATATATATATATATATATAGAACTTCCAAGAATTTGAATATTGTGGTTATCAATAATGGTTAGAATTGAAATGATATGAAAATTAATTCTTATAATTGGAGATAATCCAGATTTGCGAACAAGTATTTGGACACACTCAGAATGTTGTTGGTAAATGTCAACCAATCTTACACGCTCGAATGCCGAAATCTACGTTCTAAGAAATAGGACTAAACAAAATCTACGAAGCGTAAACTGAATTAATTTGTTAGCCTTTCATTATATTGTTTCCTTTAACGATGCTAATTTATAGTCTTGGGAAAGGCATACACCGCAAGACATAGATCGACAACAGCCTTTAAAATGGGTTTCCAATTTATATACATGTCCAATTCACGACACATTTAATAACCTGTTCTTACTACCCTGTATCCAATTCATCCCCTTAGATAATACCCTTACCTTCAATTTTTACAAACGTGGGATATAATTTATTCCAGTGCACACCTTATCATGTTTTGAATATTGAAATTATTAACTTTGTGGAGATAAGCATTACTATTAAGCTGAGATAAGTATTATCGATAAAATTAAGAAAGGTGTGTTGAGATGGTTTGGACATGTAGAACGAATGAGTGAGGAAAGAACGGTAAAACAAATTTATGAGGCGAATGTTAGCGGGAAAAGAAGCAGAGGAAGACCTAGAAAAACATGGCACGATCAGGTATGCTAAATACTTGAAAGTGGTCAGGTTAGGAGTCGTAACAATCGGCGGGTATGTATGAGGAGATGCACGAACGTGGAAGAGGCGAAGAATGTTTGCAAGGACAGAGTGGTGTGGCGCTCCATTCTCTCTGCCTATCCCTGCGGGGAAGCGGCGCGATGGTTAGTTAGTTAGTTAGTTAACTTTGTGGATCATATTGATATATTATTTTGATAAATAAAAAGACTTTGTTTTTTGATGTTAATAAATAATAATGTTAATATATAATAAATAATAATTTGAGGTTAAAAAAAATGTGAGTGGATCAAAAAACAAAGTCTTTTTATATATCGAAATAATACACACCTTATCACTTTATGTTAGCCTAGCCGGACATTGCTAATAGGCGAATAAAAACCCCCCATTAATGAATTTTAATTACTTAAATTATTAAAATAGATAGTTACTCCATATTTTTTGTAATCTTAAAAATAATACAAAGGCCAAGCGTTGGTTAGGTCGCAACTTCTTCTTCTTCTTCCTCATCTTTTTGTAGACCCTAGGGATCTGTTTGTGCCTCCGCATGTCGCTCTTGGGATGTTGACTCCCAGCTGTCTTTCCATCTTTTCGGGGGTCTGCCTAGGGGTCTGCGTCCTTCAGGGTTACCTTAAGGGCGATACGTGGAAGTCTGTCTTCTGATATTGTGTTTATATGTTCCTTCCAGTATCGCCTTCGTTGTCATCTCCACCTCACGATATCCTCCTTAACTAAGTTACTAAGTAAATCCAAGTAACATTTTACTTGATTGATTGATTTTTTGAAACACCGCTTTTGCATTGAAAAAAGTTTTTCTTCAAAATAATTATATGGTTTTGATAAAAATAACAGCTATTGGAAGGTAAGTATCTAAAAAAAATATATAAAAATATTTTTTCTGTATATGTTCGCCTCCGTAGTGTAATGGTCATCACGCTCGGCTACCGTTCTGGAGAACCCGGGTTCGATTCCCAGGGGGGGTAAAAAGAAATATGAGTGATTTTTTCTCTGTAATATTTATTCAATATTACCCTGGACTGGTACCTGAAGCGGAGGGCTTATCACCTTTCCTTCATGTTCATGATCAAGATAACACTGCGTTTATATGACGCAGTGCCCTATGCACCATTGGGATGCGGATAAAGGTTTTGTTATTTTTATTATTATTATATTCTAGATTTTTTTGTTTCTTATTCATATTATTTAAAAAAAATCGGGTGTGAACAGACATGTGACCTCACCGGTGGTCTCCGATTTAATTAATTTTGTGTTACAGAATATCCCCTTAAGAAAAATATTCTCTTTTTTTTAAATATTTTAATTTTTTAAATTTTTCAACATATTGGTTTTGATAAAAACCACAATCTGTCGGTGCAGCGAGATCTACGTACTTATACGAGTATACGTACTTATACGATCTACACACTAATCAGTACGTTAATTTTTTGTCCTTTAGCGAGTTGTTATTATTTCATTCTTTTAAATGTGGTAATAAATCTGCTACTATGAAAGAGCGAGACAAGTAGACTAGTCGGTTTTTATTTGATCCAATTTTCACCTCTCACTTAACGGAATGCTGCATTTAGTCACCGCCTTGCTGCGAACTGCGTATTACGATTTCCATACAAATATGAACTGGGGTCTTTTGGGACCCCGTTTCGAATCACGTGTTATTTTTGGATGATGAGTACGGGAAAGGTTAGTCATATTTAACAACTGTCCGAACTCACCCTTATGGCTTCTGCAAGATAATTTTTTATATCCCTGCATTTATTTTTTAGCTTGAATAAAAATCTTAGCTCGGGGAAATGTGTCGAATTTTGCGTTTTCTTTTGATGAGGTGGCTTTACGAGTTTTCCGGATTAATCTCACGTAATTCTTTTGAAGCTTAGAGGGTAAATTTCAGAGTAAACGAAAAAAAATGAAAAGGAGCACATTTATTAAAAAGGGAAGGCTTAATCTAAAGCTCTTCCGAGCGGAATATTAGGAAATTTTACGTAGTTATTACGGAAAAAATCTTTATGAAAAAGATTTCTATATCATAAGCCGTAATACGGTACCTTCCGAAGGCAATTTTTATTTTATTTATATTATATTTAGTTTTATTTATTGTTTCGGCATTAACTTTGTGGTAAGACATGTTACAATGATTAAAGAAAACACTTCGTATAATAATAATTATACAGACCTGAATGATGTAAGTTTAACTTCTGAAACACGTAGTCTATAATAAAACTCAAGTGGTAATAAACGAAGTGTTTTCTTTAATCATTATTACATTAAGTATTACTTTTTTTTTAATATATGGTGACACGTGTTTCGATTAATTTTTCACCATTTTTAAGCACCGTATGATATTTGAAAATGATGCGGAATTTATCATAATACATGTCACGACATATCTTTCTTTATTCTGCTTGATAAAGGCCTTGTGGCCTGTTTTTAAGAGATATTAGCTTCCTGTGATGTTGATTCCCAGCTGCCAATCCTTCTCTTTGGTGATCTGCCTGAGAGTCGTCTACCTTGGGTCAGCCGTGGTGTGCAATGTGTTGCAATATATTTATGAATAAATGAATACCTTATAATTGTGTGCTTTTTCACAAATAAGGTGAAAAAGTAAAGATATCTAAAACAACATACCGACAATATTCATGAAGTAGCTTGATGGGTCTAACTAACTAACTAACTAACCATCACGCCGCTTCCCCGCAGAGGTAGGCAGAGAGAATCGAACGCCACACCACTCTGTCTTTGCAAACATTCTTTGCCTCTTCTACATTCATGCATCTCCTCATACATACCCGACGATTATTACGACTCCTGACCCGGCCGCTTTCAAGTATTTGACATACCTGATTGTGCCAAGTTTTCCTCGGTCGTCCTCTACTTCTTTTTCCAACTACATTCGCCCCATAAATTTGTTTAACCGTTCTTTCTTCACTCATACGCTCCACATGTCCAAACCATCTCAACACACCTTTCTTAATTTTATCGATAATGCTTATCTCAGCCTTACATTCTTTCCTTATTTCATCGTTCGAACATCTATCAAACATCGTTTTGCCACACATTCGTCTGAGGGATCGCATTTCAACTGCATTCAGTCTGCTTTCATCCTTCTTTTGCCAACTCCATGCTTCGCTTCCATACATAAGGGTTGGAACCAGAACTCCATTGTGTACTGCCAGTTTAGCTTCCGCTGATAGATTTTTATTTGCTAAAACTGATTTTATTGCACCATTCACTCTGTTCCCAGCATTCACTCTCCTTTCTTTTTTCTTCTTATTTTTTAACCCTTATCCATATCCACTGGTTTATAAAGCATTGCATCATATAAATTCATTTTGATCATTTACACATAAAGGAAATGTGATTAGATCTCCGCGTCAGGTACCAGTCCAGGGTAATATTGAATTATTTTTCAAGTGAAAAAATCACTTGTTATTATTTGACCCCTTCCGAATGTAAATCGAACCCGGGACCTCCAGTAAGGTGGCTGAGCATTTGAGCATTACACTACGGAGGCGGATAAAAAAATCACTTTATAATGCTAGAATAAAAATTAAAAATCTCAAAAAAATCTATACTTAAGTATCTATAATATATTTTTTAAAGTTTTTTTTTTAACCTTCGTAAATAAAAAGAAATATTGATTTCAAACAATAATTAGGAATGTAAATTATGAATTTATTAAGTTATTAGCTATTCGGCATCCTCGGTTCCTTATAATAGGAGATGAATCATCAGTAAACTTAACTGATTTACATAAATAAATGTTTATCTAGAAAAACACGATTGATTTTAAAAATTGTCATAGGTGATTTTTTACTATGGTATCATGGTGTAAAGAGCAGTGCATTTGATTGTTCATTATGCATAAAAATAAGGTGATCCGGCACTTCAGGTATCAATTCGAAATAACAGGCAAAATAAGTAAAACGAAAGATCTCAGGTAAAGATACCAGGACTTATTTTGCTGTAGCCAATCGCGTTAACCACTTAACAGGTAAACAAACTATTATTGTAACTTAAAGTCGCATATTTACATATAAAAGTCGACATTGTCACCACCAAATATTTATTTTGTGTAAAGAGACATCAATAATTAAAGAAAACACTTCGTTTTTTACCACTCGAGTTTTATTATAGACTACATGTTTCAGAAGTTAAACTTCCATCATTCAGGTCTGTATAATAACATATTATATTATTATATTATTATACAGACCTGAATGATGGAAGTTTAACTTCTGAAACATGTAGTCTATAATAAAACTCGATTGGTAAAAAACGAAGTGTTTTCTTTAATTATTGTAACATGTCTTACCACAAAGTTAATGCCGAAACAATAAATAAAATAAAGAGACATCTATTAAGCGTCAAACAAATTAAATTGTTTTTCCCAAGATTCAAACCCCAGCCAGATTTTGTGTTTCAGGATTTTCAGCAAGCTTTTTAAGAAGCTGAAAACATATAGGTAATATGATATGATGGTCACTACTTTTATTATGTTACCCTTTTACTTATTTACTATACCTATCCATAGATGACGACCTTACTTATATTTTATAAAAATACCAATAAAAAATATTGTTACTCGTGTGTACAAAGTAAAGTGTTTAACAAAACATAATTTTTTTTCATGTATATATATATTATATATATATATATATATATATATATATATATATATATATATATATATATATATATATATATATATATATATATATATATATATATATACACGATACAGTTTTCTATGGACTATTGGGGTCAAACCCAGAATTTGTGATCAAATTTTTTGATACTTAAAATATTCTTCTTCTTCATCTTGGTGTAGGCCTTGCGGCCTGTTTTTAAGAGTAATTAGTCTCCTGCGATGTCGATTTCCAGCTATCGATCCATCTCTTTAATGGTCTGCCTGGGAGTCGTCTACCATGGGTTTGGCCGTACAGTGCGATGTGGGGGGGAGTCTGGATGGTTCCATTCTTCTCACATGCGCATACCATTGTCTCCTTCGTTGCCTTCCCCACCTAACGACATCTTCGATCTCGCATATTTCCCTAATCCTGGCGTTTCTTATTCTCTTAGACTCTTGCCTGATATGCTTCTTAGAGTTTTCTTCCCTGACACTCTAAGCGCGTTTTTTGTGGCAACGGTGTCCGCTCTACTTTCGGTTCCATACGTCATGATGGGTCGGTAACTAAAAATAAAATATAATAATAATAAAACCCTTATCCGCACCCCAATGGTGCAAAGGGCACTGTGTCATATAAACGCAGTGTTATCTTGATCGTTTACACATGACGGACAGGTGATCAGCCCTCCGCTTCAGGTACCAGTCCATGGTAATATTGAATAAATATTACTGTGAAAAAATCACTTATATTTTATTTTACCCCCCTTGGGAATTGAACCCGGGACCTCCAAAACGGTAGCCGAGCGTGCTGACCATTGCTGACATAAAATAAAAATTAAATATTGTTAAAATAAAAATAAAATATTCATTTTTACTTTCCTTTTTTCGTTAGGGGCCGCAGCTGCGTCTTCGCCTGAAATTTAGCACGTATTTTGCTACCGTTAACGGAGAACCTTCCTTATCTGTACACATCATAATAGGCGTTATTATCTTTACCTCCCATAGAGAATGTGTTTCGTTTATCTCTCCAATAATTTATCCGACATTATTATATCTTTCCACACGATTCCCTTTCATCTGAGCCGCACCTGTCTTGTTCCCAGAGTTTTATAGCCCCGAATTATTATGATCACCTACCGTGCATGTAGGTTAAGAGATTTTTGTTTGAGAACAAGGGCCGGATCGGGAATAATCACATTTTTAATATTATTTTTTTTTTTCAATAACTTTTTCATTTATTGATATGGCATTTATTTTAAGAACTCCATTTTAATGTACGTATTGATTGGTAAATAAAACACAGATTTTTTGAGTCAAGTAAGTTGTATTTTATTGTTAATGACAATATGAACTTTATTAATAAAATTTATATAAATAAGTACAGTATGTTTCGGTTAAATAAGTAAGTTTGTAAGTTTATCTAGCTTTTGAACAACAAAAAAATATGCTCTTATGTTATATGTGTTTATTTATTTTTCAAAACATATTCCATACATAAGCCATTTACTGTGAAACATCTTTCTATCGTTCCTTGAATAATCATTTTCCCGGATGTGTTGTTTATTTCTTCTAGTCCAAATTCATTTCATACAAAAATATATCGCATCGATCTATCCACCATTTTACCGCATTCATCGGTTGAGTTACGCTATGTATTTGTTATATTTTGTCTGAAATATTTAGATGAACAACTAGAACACGTTGAGGTTTCTAAAGATGATTGGTTTAGTTTAGATACTCAGACAAATTTCAACAATTTTGTTACTTTCGACGACAATATTGTGAACAAAAATTTTGGTAAATAACCAAAACTAATACATGGCAAAATATAAAAACAATAATCATGTATAATAAATAGGCATACGAAGCATATTTAAAAAAAATTTAGAAAAACATAAGGTAAGAAGCAAATTTAAAATAAACAAATGAGAAAATAAAAAAAAATGAGAAAATATAAAACGCATAAGGTAAAAACAAATTACGAAAATATGACTAAACACTACATATATAATATATCCTTGCATAAAGTATTTTTAGAGATCATTTTTTTGGATTCCCGAATGGGTTCTATTTTATATATGTCAGGCAGCTGGTTAATTTTGGTATAGGCAATTATTTTAAGGACCTTACTCAAAATGTATTTATTTTTATTTTGTGTGCCATAATTTTATAGCAAAAAAGTATCAAAATTAAATACTTTGTTGCTTAAACAAAAATTAACATCGTTTGTTTATAAACATATAAATAAGTTCATCTCTATAGGGGTGCAATGGGTTAATTTTTTTTTTCGAAATTTTTGTTTTTCATTTATTCCATCAGAGTACTGCCCTGAAAGACAGATCTGTTAAAATATAGAACGGTCATATTTAGATGCCTCAGTACCCATTCTATTAAATATTATACATGATGTTATCCGAGTACTAATCTATTTCGTTTATAGTACCAATCTACAACAAAGCTTAGTTCAAAATCCCTCATAAAAATCATGTTTCCATATCCATTGGACTCTTTTGAGGGAAAATAGTTCGTTTAATAATAATTATAGCAATTTGTACTGACAAATTGTAAACAATATATTGGGGGTGTCCAAATACTTGTCCATTATTCTGGATCTCCGATTATAGGAGCTATTTTTCATATTTTTTTCGACATCTCTAAATATATGAAGAAGAATATGGAAGTTTTGGCATTTACGGGGCTTACGACCGTCGTAGGCTGATTTAAGTGATCACTTTACATACATCGGCTGTCCAAATTTAAAACACAGTAGGGGACATTTTTTTGTAGTACGTTTTTTTTGCATTTTTGGACTAAGTAGAGTCTACTTAGTCCATAAATGCAAAAAAAACGTACTACAAAAAAATGTCCCTTACTGTGTTTTAAATTTGGACAGCCAACATGTAACATTCACTAATTCTACCCACGATTGACAACCACACTTATTGATACTTCTATAAATATAGTTCAAATTTCGAAACATAGTGCTTGAATCACTATAATTTCACTATGTAGAGACATCTATTGGTGGATGTTACACGTGTGTAAAGTGATCACTTCAACCAGACGTTGATGGTCTTAAGCCCAGTAAATGCCCAGACTTCCATATTATTCTTCATCTATGTTAAGATTTAAAAAATACCAACAAATGATATTTTTTAACACCTTTTTTTTCTCACTTTGAGTGCCTTTATTTATTAATTTTATTGCTCACATGTTCAAATAGGGATTTATACTAAATTTATATAACTTAACAAAAAATAAGTTTGTTTAATTTATTAATTTACCTTTCTTTGAAACTGTTAGAAATTTTATGAGTTAAGGTTGATAATTAAAGTGAGAAACTTACGTTACTTGTAGTATTTTTTTATATACTTAACGTTTTATTGTGAATTACTTCTTAAACTCTGTGTAAGAACATACAATTTTAAATTAAAATTTTACTTGGTAAATACAAATTTTGCTTAAAATAAATTGTGACACGTGTTTCGAAACATGTGGAATTCATGGGTATAATTCGATAGATTATATAATTCGATAGATCAAAAAAATAATGGCACTTTTCTTAGTAAAACATAAATAAAAAAGAATAGATACAACTACCCTAAAGTGATGAATCAATTCATTTAGCGTGTTTAGCTAACGTGCTGGAGGTCCTTGGTTCGATTCCCAGGGGGGGTGAAAAAAAAATTCAGTGGTTTTACACATTCATATTTATTTATATTACCCTGGACTGGTCCCTGGAACGCAGAAGTGATCAACTTGCCTTCACGTAAGTAACGATCAATTTAATATTACGCTTAAACAATGCAGTGCCCTATGCACCATTGGTTGAGGATAAGGATTAGAAGACGAAACAGATTTTTTGATGGTCATTATACGTTTAACAATTGAGTTCTTTTGACGGTATGTGAAGTCAATTATTTTATATTTAAAATTCACCACTTCTCCAATAAGGCAACTTATAACAGTGAGTCATTTTTTGTCTTGCACGTAGTCAAAAAAATATATTTTTAATAAAAGCTCAATGAGTAAACCACCAAAGACTTTTGGCCTACTCTACGCAGTAGTCTCATCCCCTTCCTCCCTATAGGCATCCCCCTTTCCCAAACCTTCAAGAAAAGCTGTAAGGCTTTAAACCTTGTCATAGGAATTTGAATTATGGTTATATTACGATATTTTATAAGAGTATTTCACGCGGCTAAGTGACACAAACACGAATGATTTTCACGCTCGCTGGCCACTGAAATATTACAATACCTCCTGCCAAGTTTATTTCCACCCCGAACTTGAAAAAGACGTTTCGAATATCCAAATTTCAAAGTGTTTTTTTTCTGCTCACTCACAAAAGACGCGCACAATGCGTTGCTCGTCTTCTTAACCCCTTAGCCCCGTAATCGCTGACATCAGCTATGTTTAGTAGCGCCATGATAAAGAGGCTTGAATGTGACAAAAGATGATTGATGGCTCTGAATGGGTTAGCTGTTTCATTCAGACTGGCACGCTCGTCTGATAGTAAAGCCTGGTGCACACAAGCCGTGTATATATGTATATATATATATATATATATATATATATATATATATATATATATATATATATATATATATATATATATATATATATATATATATATATATATATATATATATATATATATATATATATATATATATATATATATATATACATATATATATATATATATATATATATATATATATATATATATATATATATATATATATATATATATATATATATATATAAATATATTTATATGTATGTATATATGTATATATATATATATATATATATATATATATATATATATATATATATATATATATATATATATATATATATATAAGCTCTCTAAGCACAAACTCTTGTGCTTAGAGAGGGCAATCATTATATTTTATTTATATTTTAAGTATATAGTTTTTTGATTAACATGTATATAAAGCATTTAATTATTTTAAAAATTTTATTACCTTAATTTGTTATATCTGTAGAAAGATCAAAGAAGTATTTGGCTCCTAAATATTTAAAGTTCAATTGGAATTATTTGGTATTGCATTTTTGTATTGTGAAGTCATTTTGGTATATCGAAGAACTTTTTTTAGATGCAAATATTTTTCAGCTTTTAATAGTTGAAAAAATCGATATATTTTTATTATTAAAATGGTTTCTACCTCTTACGTTCAACATGTGTATAAGTAACTAATGAAGCTAAGCAAAGGCCTAGGGAATGCAAATGCGGATTAATAATTGCCAATTTTCAAATGACAAAGATTTTTAAAATAAAAGACTAGAAGTATGTTATCTACATGTCATCTACAATCTCATTTACACTGAGTCAGTGAGGCTGGTAAGGTTGGTGTATCGAATGGTAAATGTTTCACGTAAATAAAGTGATCAGTCAAACCAGCCTAAAACAAGTTGTAAACTCTGTTAATACCCAGACTTTCTTAAATTATGTTGAGGTATCAACTTAGTAGTACCAGGCATTATTCCAATACTGCCAATGATAGTACGTCTTACATTTCAATAGCTCGCAGCATCACGCCTGATTCAAAGTTGTGTGCATCGTCCTCTGAAAGTTTATCTTAAATTTATCAGAAACAAACGGAGGCTTTATGTGAAGGCGTTGGCGTAAATGGCCGATACAAGTTTAGTTCCGATAGCTCTGTCGGAGAGCTATAGAGATGCAGGACTCTAACTTCAATATTGAATTATGGTGATTAGATAATGCCTCTTTGTGGTCCATATCTGCATTGGACTTGCTTGATCTAAATCTAAATTAAAGATTATGTAAACTAACTAACTAGCAGGGGTAGGCAGAGAGAATAGAACGCCACACCACTCTGTCTTTGCAAACATTCTTCGCCTCCTCCACGTTCATGCATCTCCTCATACATACTCACCTATTGTAACGACTCCTAACCTGATCACTTTCAAGTATTTGGGATACCTGATTGTTAATAAAAATAATAATGAAATTAAATTATTTCACTTACAAACATAAAGTCCCTCTCCAAGCACAATATACAACTAATTTTAAGATTTTTTTAAAAAAAAATGTGTCTTGAAAATTAATTAAATAATTTAAAATCTATTATCACTGTATTGAAAAATAAATAAAATAGAATAAAAATACATTTTTTCTGACAAAATTAGTTTAATTTGACCAATTTTTTTTCTCTTTATATAGAAAACATGTAAAAAAAACCTGTATAATTGTGAGTTTAGTATTCAGTGTTACATATATGTACATATATAACATAAAACCTTTAAAACGCTTTTGTTTCTTAAAATACAGATAAAGGACCCCTGGTTAACTAAGTAGTATAATAGTGTTATGGATATATGATGATTATAATCTATTATTGAATCCCGGCTTGTCTGAACTCAAAGTTCTTTGATGAATAAGAATTACGCCATGCTACGATGAGCATTATAACCTGTCAAAGACATTTTTTCCTCTCAAAGAACTTTATATACGCCGAAGATGATCTCGAACGACGAATAAATTCATTTACAACATTTTGAGTGTGTCCAAATACTTGTTCACAAAATCTGGATTATCTCGAATTACAGGACTCATTTTCATATTATTTTTTGACATCTCATCAAAGATGAAGAAGAATATGGAAGTCTGGGCATTTATCTGGTCAAATTATAAGCTAAAATAAAAATAATTAAATGGTTTTTTTCTGGCGTTTCTCATGTGTGTGATTATAATCCAGGATCCAGACCTCACATACTAATATAAGAGTTTCTGCTTGATAAAAAGCTTCTTAACATCTCACCAATAGATGTCTCTAGTGAAGTTCTAGCGATTCAAGAACAAGGTTTCTAAATTGGTTCATATATTTAGAACTTCCAAGAATTTGAATAGTGTGGTCGTCAATAATGGGTAGAATTGGTGAATGTTACGCGTGTGTAAAGTGATCACCTAAACCAGCCTTTGACGGTCGTCAGACCCGTAAATGCCCAGACTTCCATATTCTTCTTCATCTTTCATGAGATGTCAAAAAATAACATGAATAAATTCATTCATTAAAACAGTTATATACAAGTATAAAAAGTACTCAAATTACACACAATTTAAGTTCACAGCATTTGGAGAGTGTACGAATACTTGTTTACAAATCTGGGTTTCTCCACTTAGGAGTTATTTTTATATTTTGACATTTTAACATATTTAGATGAAGAAGAAAATAAGTGTCTGAGTTAAAAGATGCTAACGACCAGTTAAGTGATCACTTTACCAACCTTCCCAACTTCAATATTTTTAAAACATTTTGAGACTGTCCAAATACTTGTTCGAAAAATCTGAATTATCTCCAATTACAGGAGTTATTTTCACATTATTTATTGACATCTCATCAAAGATGAAGAAGAAAATAATTTGAGTAGTGTGGTTGTCAATAATGGGTAGAATTGGTGAATGTTACACGTGTGTAAAATGATCACTTAAATCGGCCTATGACGGGTCATAATCACTGTAAATACCCTGACTTCCATATTCTTCTTCGTCTATGTTAAGATGTACTTTTTTTATTTTACAATTGATATTATAAACACTATTTACCTGTTTCACCACTAAGCTGAAAGCAGTTGGTATTAATTAGAATATCGAATTTTAGATTGCTCGGGGTAGGAACCCCTTTATGTTCAAATAGTTACCACTTAGATCAGAATTTGAACAGGGTGTTTTATAAATTAGTAACGTGCTGCGGTTTTACTCATAGGGGAGGTTTGCAGATACAAGTTTTACACCACCATCAGTCTGATGATGTCGGTAACGACGAAATCTGGTCACTGGTCAAAAAAAATATTTTGAAAAAACTAAATGATTTTTTCAAATATTAAAAGCATTGATAACTCTGTGTTATGGTAATAAAACACGCTCATTATCATCCAGTGTTGACTTTGTGTAATACCACTTTTAAAAAACACTTATTTGTGACTACCGGTTGGCGAAAATCATTCCATCGTCAGGTCATTAAACAAAATTATCACGATTTGACATTTGTATAAAAATAATTTTATTAAAATGTAACTATTTTAAGAATAAGAACTATTTAGTTCTTATTTTATTATAAAAATGCAGCTACACCAAGAAATGTCATTAAAAAAATTATATCTGATTCAAGTATTTTACTCGTTTTAAGTTTTGAGCTGATATTTCTTGGTGGAACTGCATTTTATAAAATAAAATAACAGTAAAACAGTTTTCTCATATACATTTTATTTGACCAGTGACAGTATTACGTTGTTACCAAAATCGTCAGACTGATGATTTTGGTAAAGACCGAACCGGTTGGTAAAGTCACTGGTCAAAAAAAATACGTGGAAAAAACTATGTTGTGTTTATTTTATTTTATTTTAAATTATACTCGAGTAAACTAATTGTTTTTTAAGGAGTAAATATGAAAACGTGTAAAAAATATAAAGTTTAATGAATAACGAACTAAACCCGGCCACGCGTTGCTGTGAATCTACAGTTTGAAAAAAGTTGTTTAAGAACGTACTAACAAAATACGCGCGTTGCGACAAAATTCAAATTCGTTAAATGGCGACGTTATGACAAAATTTCAAATCGATCGGTGAATGACTTAAGGAGATTTAAGATTATGAACAAACGGACATTTCCTAACAATAATGCAATGTGGATATTTCATAATGGGCACAATGGTGAACGTTACAAGTATATAAAGTGATTGCTTAAGCCAGCCAAATGCCAGGTCATAAGATGCTCAGACTTCCATCTTCTTTTATATAAAGGGGAACGATTAACGTTTCATATCAAGTTGAGATACCTTTAATATTTTTTTTTGAACTGTGACTTTGAACTGCGTTTTGGGTCACCTAGTACTAGTTAGATTGTTATTACGAGTAAAATTAATATTGAGAATTTGATATAATTTGCTTTCCTTGAGAGCTGAGAATTATATAACTTAGGTTGTGTTATTTTAGCTCTATGGTGCTTATTTATTTATTAATTTATTGTTTCTTGAATGTTTTTCGCCGATACTTTGTGGCACATTTTATAAACTTTATAACGGCACATTTTATAAACTTTATTTATATATTTTAACGGGTTCGATTCCCAGGGGGGGTAAGAATAAATATGAGGGATTTTTTCACTGTAATATTTATTCAATATTACCCTGGACTGGTACTTGAAGCGGAGGGCTGATCACCTTTCTTTCATGTATAAACGATCAAGATAACACTGCGTTTATATGACGCAGTGCCCTATGCACCATTGGGGTGCGGATATGGGTCTTATTATTATTATTATTATAAAATAAAACAACTTATTGGTTCACTTTATCAAACCGGTTTCGACAAGAACCTTGATGATGATTAGGTTCTTGTCGAAACCGGTTGGATAAAGTGTACCAATAAAAAAATTGGTTTAAACAAAGTTGTTTTATTTTAAATAATTTATTGTTATTTTTTTTTATTTTTTTTTTGAGCAGAAACTCTATTATTAGTATGTGAGGTCCGAATCCTGGATAATAATCACACACATGAGAAACCAGCCTATGACATAGGCTGGTTTCTCATGTGTGTGATTATAATCCAGGATTCGGACCTCACATACTAATAATAGAGTTTCTGCTCAATAAAAAGCTTATTTTCATCTCACCAATAGATGTCTCTGGTGAAGTTCTAGTGATTCAAGAATATATATATGAACCAATTTAGAAACCTTGTTCATGAATCACTAGAACTTCACTAGAGACATCTATTGGTGAGATGTAAAGTGAAGTTCTAGTGATTCATGAACAAGGTTTCTAAATTGGTTCAAATATATAGAGCTTCCAAGAATTTGAGTAGTGTGTTGCAGTGTTCCAAGTTTGGCACACTGCAAGGTAGTGTGAATAGCTTCTATATTTACAACATTTTGAGTGTGTTCAAATACTTGTTCACAAAATCTGAATTATCTCCAACTACAGGAGTTATTTTCATATTCTTTTTTGACATCAAAGATAAAGAAGAATATGGAAGTCTGGGCATTTACGGTGCTGACGACCGTCATAGGCTGGTTTAAGTGATCACTTTACACACGTGTAACATTCACCAATTCTACCTATTATTGACAACCACACTACTTGGAAGTTCTATATATATGAACCAATTTAGAAACCTTGTTCTTGAATCACTAGAACTTCACAAGAGCCATCTATTGGTGAGATGTAAATAAGCTTTTTACTAAGCAGAAACTCTTATATTAGTATGTGGGATCTGAATCCTAGATTATAATCACACACATGAGAAACGCCAGAAAATACCATTTTCATTTTTATTATTAAGCTTATAATTTGACCAGATAATTTATTTACAACATTTTGAGTGTGTCCAAATACTTGTTCACAAAATCTGGATCATCTCCAATTACAGGAGTCACTTTCAATGAAAGTGACTCCTGTAATTGGAGATGATCCAGATTTTGTGAACAAGGGTTTCCTTTATCAAGTTAATACTAAATCAATGAATAAAAAATATGAGTTTTGCGAGATAAATACATCATGACACTAAGTATATCTTGTAAAAATTCTTGTTACTCTGATACTCTATGGGCATAATAAATCGTGGGTAGCTACCTGAAACCTGAAATAAATGCTGAAAAACCCTACCAATTTCAGGCACCGCCAGAAGCTAGTCGAAGTCCCTTATCTCTGCTCCAAAGCCTTCTCTGATATAAATAGAGGGTATGCAAACCACTTTGTGAATCTGACGCTAATGTGATAAGACTGCAAACTCTGCATAGAGTGAAACGAAGTATAAGCTTTGTAAAGTATTTTTAAAAACATATAAATATTTATTGTATTTTATTTTGCAGACATCTTGTAAGAAAATGTTTCTGCCAGCGTAGTCTTATTTTTATTTACAAAATAATAAAAAAAAATATAAAAACAATTAATTAAAATTTCATGGTTTAAAATGAAGTTGGTTTTTTGATAAATTAAAAGCATCGTCAACTTTGTGGTACCTATGGTAATATAACCCTCCTTATCATTCATCGTTCAATTAGTATGTTACCACTTAAAAATACAATTTATGACGGCTTCGAAATAATCTAAGGCTGTAGTGAAACTCAATATAAATATTTTATTATAACTGAATAATAATGTTTACCGGTTTCGAAGCTAACCGTCTCTTTATCAAGACTTGATAAGAAGTGGTTAGCTTCGAAACCGGTAGACATTATAATTAAGTTATAATAAAATATTTACGGTGATTTAAAAACAAAGTTACATTTTAATTATATAATGGAAAATCACAAACATAGTGCTTCAAATATAAATTCAAAAGTGAAAAAGTGACAGTTTCTGAAAAAAAACGTACATTGGAAATTATTGAAGCAGTTATTAGTAAAGACTAATCCAAAAAAATAACCAATTTAATTTAACGCTTTCGAAAAGATTCCCTTTTGTGATTATTTTATCTTCTTTCTCTCCCTTTCAAAAGATAACAATGTTTTTTTTTTGTAAATAGATTTTGTAACAATTTAACCTGATGAAGGAATGGTTATTCTAAAACTGGCCGTCATCAAATCGTTGTTTAAGTGATATTACTCAAAATGATAATTTTAGTGTGATATCAATTAAGTGCTATAAAGCAAAACAAATACATACATATATAAAAAAAACAAGTGTGTCTTTATTTTTTTGGGAATGGGTAAAAAGAATGTCTAGCAGCTAGGACTCGTTGTTCTGGGTTGAGGGTTTTTCAAATTTTGTTTAAGATGTTCTATTGCTGTATTATTATTTTCATTAAAAAAATACTTATAAAATATATTTAAATTACGTTTTTCGTGTAATCTACAAATTCAAAAAATTTCTATTAATAAAATCAATGTTTCATTTCCCATTTTATAAAAGAAACTTGTTTTATACCAGTAAATGTTTACCTGCTTACACTGTGTGTGCTCTACATTGGCTAGGATTTCCTACAAAACCTACATAAAAGAATACGATATATGATTATTATGTTGTTCGAGACAAGATAGAACTATTTGTGGTAAATCTTTGTATCTTTGGATTGAACTTAATATTCCTTTGTTGCAAAATGTAATACGTACTGTATTTTAAAGAAAACTTTTCGCGATTAAACAAATTTACATGAAATTACTAACTTTTTGAGTGTTTCTAAATAAATATAATAATACAAATAAAACCCTTATCTGCACCTCAATGGTGCATAGGGCACTGCGTTGTATAAACGCCGTGTTATCTTTTACACATGAAGGAAAGGTGATCAGCCCTCCGCTTCAGGTACCAGTCCAGAGTAATATTGAATAAATATTACAGTGAAAAAATCACTAATATCCCCCTGGGAATCGAACCCGGGACCACCAGAACGGTAGCCGAGCGTGCTGACCATTACACTACGGAGGCGGGCACGGTGTCTAAATACTTGTTTATAAATCTGGTTTTTTTTCACTTCGGAGTTATTTTTACATTTTGACGTTTCAAAATAGACGAAGAAGAATATGGAACTCTAGTTCAATGCAGTTGATATCACCATCATTAACACAAACGGTATTTGATGACAATATTGGATGCATCGAAACACGTGCTACAAAAACTTTTTAACATTTTAAACTTACATCTCACCATTTGTTTATTGTTTCGGCATTCTTTTTGTGGTAAAAAAATAAAAATTTGTAAATTAAAACAAGTGTTTTTAACAAATTTTTTGCTCAAGTGATAATAAACAAAAATTAAACTTTATAAAGTGAAACAACTTTGTTCAAACCACTTATTTATTATAAGAAAACTTTAACCAACCAGTTTCGACAGGAACCTTGTCATCATCAAGGTTTATCAAAAATACATTAAAATACTCATATTTAATTACATTCCCTTACCAAAAACTTCCACACACTCCGTATACGTTTTATAATTTAATAAACCCTGATGATGACAAGGTTCTTGTCGAAACCGGTTGGTAAAAGTGTACTTAAAAAAATGGTTTAAACAAAGTTGTTTAATTTCATAAAATTTATAAAATGTGCCACAAAGTATCTGCGAAAAACATTAATGAAAAGTTTTTCAATTTATTTATTTTATGTTTAAAAACCATTACAAAATTTGTACTTACATACGTATTATATGACTGCGCTTTATTGAATTTGTGGATTACTTTGGATCGGATAATTGGCATTCTTCTATAAAAGTATATTTTCTACGTGCTTAAAATAATCTCCAGTCATTTTCCGCCATATTACTTATGCTCATAAGATATTTTTTTCCAAATTTCTTTCTCCGATCCTTTCATCTCCTAATATCTTCGTCTCTCACACGATCAAATAACAACTTCACGCACTAGCTCGTTAATGAGCGAATTTCCACAACATTTAACCCGCTTTTATCCTCTCCTCCAACGTTTCCTAGTCAAACACGTTTGATGAAATTTCAGGCTCTGAAGAAAACCCTGAAATCCTGAAATCCTGAAAATAAATTGCTGAGGTGACAGAATTGAATGAAGGTGTTACACGAGGGACGTGGTAAAGGTGGGTTTCTTTATCCTCAGAGACTGGTAAGGGTTGTTTTTGTGCTTTTTGTTTGAGCACACAAATTACCATGGATGAAGGAAGAAATTAATATGTCTTGGGTGAGAAATGATAATCATGAAAATTATTTTTATTTTATTCTGGCTTTACTTGACAGGTGCCGTGGCGTAGTTGAGTAGACGCTCGACTACAAAACTGGCTTAGTAGTTTTGATTCCCACTAAGTGCAAAATGAATTAATTAAAGAAATATTTATTTTCAATTGGTCTGGGTGTTTGTGATGTAATTTTAACATTTATCTTCTCTATCCTTAGTATCCTACCTACAAACAAGCATCTTGAAGTAGTGGCTCTGTAAGTTATTTCATTTTAAAATAATAATTATAATAAAAATAAATACTAAATACTGAAAAAAAATAACAGTGGGTTTAATGTTTATTTTTTGGTTCTTTATTTGTTGACAACATAGTTATATTAAATATAAATAATAAAATGAGCAAAAAACAACAACAAAAAAGTTAAAATAGCTGTCAATATGTATAGCAGTGACCAATACTATAGGGTTCTTGTCTTGAAATTCTGTTTGCAGAATAAAATTATTTAAAACAAATAAAATATATTGTTTACAATATTTATTGTGTTTTCAAATACTTCGTAAATCTTGATTATTTCCAATTAGGAGTTTATAGCATATTTACGTTTTTTGACATCTCACCGTGTGAAAGTTACACGTATGTAAAGTGATCACTTAACCTAGCCTACGATAGTTGTAAGCCCTATAAATAATATCCAGACTTTCATCTTCATCATCTATTTAAAACATTTTGAATGTGTCTAAATACTTGAAAAATCTGATTTTTTCTAATTATTAAAGGAGTTATTTTACACTTTATTTTTGACAGCTCAACTCACCAATAAATGTTTATGGTGACGTTTTAGTGAATTCAATGACAATATTTTGAGTTTAATCAACATATCTAGAAGTCTTAAGAAGTGTGGTTGTCAATCATGGGTAGGATTGGTGAATGTTACATGTGTGTAAAGTGACCACTTAACCAAACCTTTAGTAGTCGTTAGCCCTGTAAATTCCCAGACTTCCATATTCTTCTTCACTATATATTTTGAGTTAAATCAACATATCTAGAAGTTCCAAGAATTTTAGTAGTGTGCCTGTCAATCATGGGTAGGATTGGTGAATGTTACAAGTGTGTAAAGTGACCACTTAACCAAGCAAATGGTAGTCGTAAGCCCTGTAAATGCCCAGACTTCCATATTCTTCTTTACTATATATTTTGAGTTAAATCAACATATCAAGAAGTTCCAAGAATTTAAGTAGTATTCCTGTCAATCATGGGTAGGATTGGTGAATGTTACACGTGTGTAAAGTGACCACTTACCAAGCAAATGTAAGCCCTGTAAATGCCCAGACTTCCATATTCTTTTTAACCTATTAAAAGATGTCAAAATGTTAAATAGGTTTACAGCTCCTTACACTTTGAATCCTTGTATGTTGGAGCTTTCAAATCAATGCTTATTACGATTACCTTATTGACAATTATTTCTCTCAACCCCAGACGCTATTCATGAATCAGGTTTGATTCCAGATTAGATCTTCTTGTTATGTCAGCTCCAGTGTAGAGGGTGGGGGAGGTATAGAGGTTCTACAGGCAAGTACTAGGGGTGGAATAAAGAGGCCTGCAAGTCTTGATATTATTTTTAGATTTCACATTAACTTTGCGGAATTACATGCTTATAATTTTATGTTAAACAATTGTTTTTTACTGAGTTTATTTTATCCCACACGACTAATTTCGAAAACTGCAGATGTTTTCTTTGACAGGTGATTACATAAATATAATTTTTTTTAAAACATATTTTTATTCTTCAAAAAATATAAGAATAAAATTATCTGGACAGACCATTTATTGATTTTTATTTTTCAGTTAACAATTCTCAAATTCTTTACAATTAAACACTTGCAATAAACCGATTTTTTAGTTTTGTTTCACAAAACTGATTTTGAGAGCTACAGATGTTTTTATGGAAACTTGTCTTGAAAAATGAAAAAAAATATATGTTAACTGGTCAAATTTATTTATTTTTATAATCGACATGACATTTCACAAAGTTAATGCTAAATCAATAAATGATAAAAACAGGGGACTCAAGTTATGGTACAGTGGATCAAACCCATAAATTCTGACTCAGACTGTAATACACTCACCATGGGACCACTATCTGATTTTAAAATTGTAACATTAATATATTAAAGTATGTACGATGTATAACACCTACTCTAGGCAATTAGAAACTGCTGAAATGCAAATGCTTAGATGGTTAGCTGGAGTGTCCCTTAGAGACAAAATAATGAATTCACGCATTTGTGAAAGCCTGGGTGTACTATCAATAATAATTAGTAGTTCAAAGTCAATAAAGATGGTATGGGCACATAGGACGTAGATAATCTGATCATATTGTATACCAGGCAATCGACATGGATCTTCCTCGAAAGACATCTAGAGGAAGACCAGAGAATTCATGGATGCTGCAGAAAGATAACATATTCCAAAAGAATAACCTAGGTGACTTTGTATATTATGATAGAAGGACCAACGACCGGAGCAAGATAAGAAGAGCTGACCCTTACAGTTTACAAAGACGAAAAGTTAGGATGAAGCCAGGTCTAAAATAAGTATAATTATTTAAATATTATTTTATGACATCTCATCAAAGATGAAGAAGAATATGGAAGTCTGCCATTTACGGGGTTGACGACCGTCATAGGCTGGTTTAAGTGATCACTTTACACACGTGTAACATTCACCAATTCTACCCATTATTGACAACCGCACTATTCAAATTCTTGGATGTTCTATATATTTGAACCAATTAAGAAACCTTGTTCTTGAATCACTAGAGACATCTATTAGTGAGATGAAAAGAAGCTTTTTATTGAGCAGAAACTCTTATATTAGTATGTGAAGTCCGAATCCTGGATTATAATCACATACATGAGAAACGCTAGAAAACATCATTTTTATTTTTATTATTTCAGCTTATAATTTGACCAGTTAATTTATTTACAACATTTTGAGTGTGTCCAAATACTTGTTCACAAATCTGGATTATCTCCAATCACAGTAGTTATTTTTCATATTATTTATTATTTTAAAGTATTTGTTTCCTACTCCATACGAGCCCCTTGTTGAAATATTGGCAATTCACCCCTGGCAAGGGGTGGATTGTAGGGAAAATTATATTCAACACGAGAGGGTGGAAATAATTTGCCATCTGATGGAGGCTCAAGCAAGATCTATTATAATGTGGTTTATGACTACATACAATCATGTACAGCGCATATTCCTTAGATGGTATATGGTACACATTCAAAACGGGATTTTGAATCTGAATATTTATGTTTTGGATAATATGACGCCAACAATGTTACATGCAAAAACCAGGCTGCAATGCTACAAAATAGTTTATTTCTCTGATTATTATTATTATTATTATTATTATTATTATTATTATTAACAAATCTGGATCATCTCCACATGGGAGTTTATTTTATATTTTTACAAAATTTTAATAATTTTGTAGAATTTGTGAATGTTATACGTGTGTAAAGTGATGACTTAACCAAGCCTATAACAGTCGTTAGCCCTGTAAATACCCAGACTTCCATATTCTTCTTCTTCATCTTTGTTGAGATGTCAAAAAAATCATTAAATAAAGAAAAGTGTGTTGAGATTGGGCATTTGAGTCGAATGAGTGCAGAGAAAAGCAGTAAAAAAATATTAAGTGAATGCAGCTAAATATTGATGCAGAAGAAGACCGAGAAAACCTTGGCATGATCAACTTTTTCAAATACTTGAAAGGAAAACCTTGGCATGATCAACTATTTTAAATACATAAGCGGCGGTTATGTGTAGAGAGGTGTATGAATTTGGAAGAGGAGAAAATTGTTTGCAATGATAAGTGTGGCGTTCTATCATATTTACCTACCCCTACGGGAAGAGGCGTTATTGTTTGTTAGTTTTTATAAATACATATTTTAAACTTTTATTTAAAAGTTTTTTTATATATATATACAATTCAATGCTGATTATTTTTCTAAATGAATAACAAACCTCTCCATTTTTCATCCATATTGTTATTTTACCTTTAAGATTTATTATCAATTTATAATATGTTTCAAAATATGTGTTATAAATATTATTGAACTTTTCTTATTACATATCAAATTGATGTTAGTCTGGTGATATTCAAAATATTTTTCATTGATGAAATATTAAATAATTTTAAATGTTTTATCGTAAAAAAAATATTTTTTCAAGAACCGACTTGTTTCAAATCTCAAAGTGTGGTTTCTCAAAAAAAAATCAGTATCACCATTCAACGTTTTCTTAACTAAATTTTCAATCAGAAAATCTCAATTTTCCTCTAAAAATCTTATAATGTTCTCTCAGACATTGTTCGCAGTTGTTTGAATAAATAAATTATAAAAATCCGAAAAAATTAAACCGCAATTCAAAATTAATTTCATCTCTCTTAAATTGAAATTTGAAGGAGAAATTTTATTTTGAGGGGACCTCTCAGACGGCTCCTCTCATTATTAGATTAGGTCCAGCTTATGAGACTGTCAATTCCAAGCGTAGAAAAATATAATGTGATTGGCGCCTTATATTAAATTTCAGCCGACACAGATTAAAATTAGTCGACGTCAGATTTAAACCAAACATCACCCCACTTAACACGTTCGAGCCACATGTAGGATACAAATGTAATAAAATCTTCATGATTTTTTTATTATTTGTTAATTCACACATTCAATGATTAAAAGGTTATTCTTCTTCATCTTTTGACCCTTATTTACCGATTTAGATGACACATTGTTCTCTTGATCAAGGCGATAACTACTGGGCTTCAGGGACTACTCCAGAGTAATATTAAAAAAATATGACAGTGCAAAAATCACCATTATTTGTTTTTACCTTCTTTGGGAATCGAACCCGGGACCTCTAGCACGGAAGCTTAACATGCCAACCATTACACCATGAAAGTAGACAGTTCAAAATTCTATCAATGTACATATTCAACGATTTACAAATTCACCAATATTATATTCAAACATGTCTACAAAAACCATTTTTATAATCAAATTAATATATAATCCTACTTCAAAGTCTTTTCTGTTTGTAATAATTATTATAGTTGTTTTCCTAAATTCATTCAATTTAAATTTATTTTGTTAAAAAAATTATATCAAATCATGGTTTTCAACCCCAGCCTTGTTGTGTTAGCCTCTTACTAGTCTGATAATGTTTGTCAAATTTTAAAATTGAAAAAACACATAGTTTTCGTTTTTATAAATACCATTAAATTCAGTTCCAGCAAGATAAAAATGTCCATAAAATAATTAAGAAACCTAATAATTTAAATAATATAATGTGTAATTATTCACAACATTTTGAGTGTGTATTTAAAAATGAAAATGGTATTTTCTGGCGTTTCTCATGTGTGTGATTATAATCCAGGATTCGGAACTCACGTACTAATATAAGAGTTTCTGCTTAGTAAAAAGCTTCTTTACATCTCACCAATAGATGTCTCTAGTGAAGTTCTAGTGATTCAAGAACAAGGTTTCTAAATTGGTTCATATATATAGAACTTCCAAGAATTTGAGTAGTGTGGTTGTCAATAATGGGTAGAATTGGTGAATGTTACACGGTCGTCAGCCCCGTAAATACCCAGACTTCCATATTTTTCTTCATCTTTGATGAGATGTTAAAAGTAATATGTGTTATAATATAATTGTAAAAGTAAAACACTTATTTAAGACCACTCTTGAGAACTTTCTTAAAGTAAACACAACTATGAATATCTCAACATAGGTATAGACGACTATGGAAGTTCATGTGTATTCATTTAACCTTTTTAATCACAAAAACGAAAGTTGAATATGTATTTTCTGACAGATAATGGCTTTGAAGTATCCATTATAACGTTATTAAACTTATAAATAAAAAAGTTATTTAATTAACCGGAAATAGTTGGTATTCAGGGTGTTAAAACAGATGGGGAGGTTTTGAGAGAGACAGATAATGCATAAGGGGGGAATCATCCCTATTCAGGCAGTCTAGAATCTAAGTCTTCAGTAGGCTTCTAGCCTTCGTGGGGGAAGGTTGCGTTGAAGCTCTCCGGTAGAATTTTTACGGGTCGAATTTTTTGTCGTCAGTTGTAAAAGTTTGGCGTGAAAGTTTTCCGTGTTTTTTCAGTCCTGGAAATGTCGCGTTAGAGCTTTCGATCGTAGTTTTGTGGTTAGATAACTAGCAAATCACTACAAAATGGTAAGAATTTAATATTAAATAGAATATTAATATTTTTTTTGAATAAACAAAGCAGGAAAAATGGAAAAACAATATCGTATTTTTGCAACGAAAAAAGGTTTAATTTTTGTTAAATTATAATTTTTATCATATGAATATTTGGTCATTTTACCATCTTATAAATTTTAATAACTCATAGGTTATTCATTGCTTACAAAATAATTGCATTGCATGATTGATATAAAGATTGATGAAGACGTTTTAGATAGTGTAAAGTCTTATTTTAATTTAAAAACAAAGAAATAATAAAATATTAGATAATTAAAAAAGAATAAAAATTTCTTCGTTAAAATGCGTTAAGATTTATTATTTTACTAAAGAAATATGAACTTGGAATCTGTAACGATTATATGTAAATAAATAAAAATAAAAAATATATAAATTTGATTTTTCTATTTTAAATGGTGAATTGATCGAAAAGAACCGATTTTTCATTATGCTTATACTAAAAAAAATATTATTATTTTAGATAATTTTATTGAAAACTTTTTCATTATGTTAAACAAAAGTTTTAATCTGCCCTGACTTATGTGTCAGGTTTTAGTAAGACATTATTATAATAAAAGAGATAAAATAAATTAGAAAAGAGTGTAAACAATGATGGGGTAGTAACATTTAAAGAAGGAACTTTAAGGAGGGATGTTTCAGTAAAGGAGGTTTTTCTTACTCACTATTCGAGTTACAATAAAAATGTTCTTTATTTATTTTTATTCCAAACCTTGAGATAAAGTGTGTAAACCTTTAAAGAATATATCGCTCACTCCTTTCAAGAACCTCATAAATCAAAAATCGACAATTTTCAGTTGTATTTGTTTTCGGAATGCCCCGAAAATGTTTTATATCCCAGCAAAAGAGGCATATTTTTAACATAATATGTACCCAATATAGGGCAGAAAATTTTGTTTTTGCATTTTGAAGAAAAGGCGTTGTTTAATTATTTTTTTAAATGAACTAATAATTTTTCACATGGAGAAAAAACCTTCAGGTCTTCGTTAAAAGATCTGTTACACGGTAAAAAGTTCAATAAGTGGCTGGATAATTATTTTTAATACATTGTGTTATATTTTTAAACTTTAAAAACGTTCTCCTGAAAAATCAAGTTTTTTTTATTTATGACGTTCTTGAAAGAAGTGAGCGATATGGTTTAGACCTTATTTAAAATACAATGAAAAAAACGATACTCTAAAATATAAAACAAATAAATTGAAGTGATATTAAGGATATCAACAAATGCATACAAACATAAATTATTAATATTATTTTTTGACATCTCATCAAAGATGAAGAAGAATATGGAAGTCTGGGCATTTACGGGGCTTACGACCGTCATAGGCTGGTTTAAGTGATCACTTTACACACGTGTAACATTCACCAATTCTACCCATTATTGACAACCACACTACTCAAATTCTTGGAAGTTCTATATATATGAACCAATTTAGAAACCTTGTTCATGAATCACTAGAACTTCACTAGAGACATCTATTGGTGAGATGTAAAGTGAAGTTCTAGTGATTCATGAACAAGGTTTCTAAATTGGTTCATATATATAGAACTTCCAAGAATTTGAGTAGTGTGGTTGTCAATAATGGGTAGAATTGGTGAATGTTACACGTGTGTAAAGTGATCACTTAAACCAGCCTATGACGGTCGTAAGCCCCGTAAATGCCCAGACTTCCATATTCTTCTTCATCTTTGATGAGATGTCAAAAAATAATATGAAAATAACTCCTGTAATTGGAGATAATCCAGATTTTGTGAACAAGTATTTGGACACACTCAAAATGTTGTAAATAAATTATTAAAATATACGTTTATACGCATACAAACATACATAATACAAAAATAAACACACATTCAGCCACACATACATACATGCATATATATACTTACACATAAATACATACAAACAAATTCATGCACATAATTAAATACACATAGAAATATTTTTTATAATTAAAAGACAATGACAAAATAATGAATAAAAAAGAGAGTGGAAGACAAAGTAGTCGTTTTATTTTGCTAAGAATTTTATTAAATTATTTTAATACTGTTTAATTAAGAGTCTCATCATAGCTGAAATGGTTTGAAGATGGTTGTAAAAATTCTAGAACACTCTCAACGAATGGAACATTTAACTTTTTTTTTAAATAATGAAAGTTACACAATTTAACAAAAATAAAACTCTCTGATGTTCGTCGTTTCATAAGTTTACGTATTTTCATTAATTCATTCAGCAGTCACTTTTTGGTAATATCTCTTTATTTATAATTTAATTGGTAAATACCACAATAAAAAGGTGGTTTTTAACACTCCTCAAACCATTAATACCCATTGCACTATTCTGTATCTTCCAAAATTAAATAATTTGATTAAAACACATTTCAAGGCAAAATCACGGATAACTCTATCTTTTCTAGGTTAAAACGAAGGGATCATTGATTTATTTGTTATATTATGTATACTTACTCAATTGTTTAGTAGAACTAGGAAAATTACTAGAACTTTCAAAACTTTCACAACCATTGATCTATCTGAAGCTCCCTACTGAAACAAAAGCTAAACCACATTGAACCATCTACAGGAAAACACTTACATACAGATATATACTAGTCACTTTCAAAGCTTCTTGCTGGAGAAGCTTTCTTTTTCCTGGAAATATACGATCATTTGATTGAATACACTTTTATACATTTTTCATCAAATTACTTAAGGGCTCAGATTCAGGTTAAGTGTTCAGGATATTAAGTTTTTCTTGTTCAGACTTCTTGGTATTATTTTGTTTAAAAAATACCTTTAATTTTTTTTATTTTTTTGTTTATTTTTGCAAAACTCATTTTGTAACAGATACAATGTCTCACATTTATTTTGACAAGTTAAATAAATCAACCATAGATACTGCCAAAAACTCACATGTGAATTTTATGATTATATTTATATACACTCAAGATTTATGACGACACCACTCAAATTTTAAAAATACTTTTTTTATTTTTTATTTCAAATTTATTTTGATGACACTTAGAGTCGAACTCATTATTTCCAAATTGTAATCGAATACACATACCACTATATTTAAAACTTCATAAGAGTGTATTAATGCAAAGTGTTTTGATATGTATTTCTGATTCTTGTAAAATCATAAAAGTTTTCTCAATTCACATTTTAGTCTTCTTTAAACGCTTTCGATACGATTTATTTTTATTTTTATAATTAATGGAATATTTATTGCACAAAATATTTATTGCTAATTAAGTTTGACGGGAAAAACAAGTATTTATATAAATGATCATATTAGTTATTGATTATTGCAAAATAATAATTAGGAAATATTGTCCCAATAGTATTGGTGAGTGGGTCGTATGTATCCCAAAAGTATTTTATGATAGTCAAATAGACCACTGCTGACAATTCGTCGGCAGTTCTCGTCAGAATTTCGGGACGTGGATCTGACTTGGGAGGATGCAAGGGAGCTGGCAGCCGACAGAAAAGCCTGGAGACAGTTTGTGGACTCCATATGCTCAACCTAGGGAGCGGATATAGTTAATAATAAAATAGACATATCATAGTCATATAGGAGAAAGAAATGACCAACTAACATTACGTAAAATGTTCAGGAGAGCCATTTAAGTCACTTTTGATTGGCAAGAAAATAAACATCAATGCAGTTAATCATTTTTAACAAGTCAAAATATTATACGTCCAAGTTTAAAATCCTTTGTGATTTTCTTCAGGGCAATATTAAGCTAGTAAGATATCAAATAGTCAATGACCACATTTTTGTAAAAAATGTACTTGGTCACTTTCTCCTGTATGACTACGATAAAAGTCCCATTTTTATTTTTCGAAATAAATAAAACTCATGTAAGCCATTGCTGCATACTTAATAAGTAAAATTAAATTATTAATAGCTTACTTGGCAATTCCGAGCAGAGCTCATATAAAAACACAGTTAGTAATAAGCGTGAAACGTGTCTACTGTTTGCTAGCAACATCTAGGCTGGTAAAAAATTGTAGAAAAGAAAAAAAGCAGACAGCAAACAGCAACAAAGCAGACAGGTTTGGACTTGTTTTCAAGCCTATGACCGTACAGTACTGAAATGCCAGATACCAATGCATATCTTTATTTACCCTCGTGACATACAAAAACGCAACCAGTATCTGCCCTACCTCACTAATAAGTACCTTATTTACCTTATCTGTGCACTGCTTATAAGTATAAATTTTTTACCTTTAATACTTGCCGAACAGTTTTCTTCAATTCATTATGACTCAAATTGTGACACTTTACGTCTAATTTCACAACCCCTGTTATTCCCGTATTTTTACGTCGTACGATATTATTATCCACGGTACCACAAAGAGGACAAAACGTAAAATAAAAAACACAGCAAAAAATGGAGTCACTTAAAACCACAAATTTTATAGCCGGATCATTCCACCGCCCTAATATTACCCCCTAACAAAGCCTCTCGCAGCGAGCTTTTCCCGAAGCATTATATTTTTCAGGAATATCAGGCCTCCTGAAACGCCTGCCTGAAAATATATTTTTTTAAATATGCCCTCTTCTCGAAGGGTAAATTATGCGACTGACGGAAGAAGGCTCCGAGACAGTTTTTTTGTTTTATCATATTATTTTATTCGTTAAATAAACCAAAGATCTTATCCTGCCATTTCTCTAGTATTTTTCCCGTCATATTTCTTAAATTATTGTACATTTGACTTTTGTTCTGGGCTTTTTCTTAGAAATAAATTATATTCTAACATAAATTTCTCAAATTCTGATAAATTAAACACTGTTTATGATACAAAACATGTTTTTATCATAAATTCATATTAATATGTAATTTAATATTTAAAGTAAATATTAATATTTTTACTTTTGGGTTTTCGGTTACCCAATGAGAAATTTTATATTCTAGGCTTTATTTATTCGAGATAAAGTTTTTTGTGTCAATTTCTAAAATATACATAGATTAGGTATAATAAAATAACAACTATATAGTTTTTCCCCATAATTTTTTTTGTTTTACCAGCGACCAGGATTCGTCGTGACCGACATCATTAGACTGGTAGTGTCGGTAACAATGAAACCCAGTTGCTGAGCAAATCGAAATATTTTTTTACAATTTTACTATGCAAAATAAAATTAAAATAAAAAAAATAAAATTAGGAGCTAAAAATATGTATTACAGAAACAAATATGTTCGCAGATTTACATAATTCACTTAAAGTAATCAAATCTAAAAACTGAACCATGTAACGACTTAAATACTATATCAAGTATGTATGACCTTTCGTAAGCCTCGTAAATGAACAGACTTCCATATTCTTCTTCATCTTTGTTGAGATGTCAAAAAATAATACTTTAAATTTGATTCAACATTTTTTAAGTTAAGAATGAAGAAGTATATGGAAGTCTGAGTATACACAGGGTTTATGGCCTTTCGTAGGCTGGTTAGTGAGCTGAGCACTTAAGAATAAAATATTTATAAAAAATGTATCCAAGTATGTACCTAAATTAAAATGATAAAAATTAATGAAAATGAATGGTCACAAACCCTGATAAAGCCCAGACTTTCATATTTCAAACTGCATCCTGACAGAATTCATACTAAAAGTAATTTATTCCCTTCACCCCATACAAGTTAAAATGCAAACCGGTTATGACATTTTAGGATATTCTAATTAAGAAAAAATCCTACCGCCATGAGATACTCATGTTAAAAGAACTTCATTTAATGAATTGCACTATGAGATATGCTGAAAAGTTACTAAATGCAATTAAATTATGCTAATCGGGTACTCATTGCGATGAAAATTCAGATCATTATTTTAAGTAATTGAGAATTTCTGAAATTTACCATGAATACATGATTACAAAAAATGTAAGGTCTATTGATCTTTGGATATTCAACACTCGTTTGAAATGGGTTTTACTGAGTTTTTTGAGAAAAAGGAGTGAAAAATAGGGAACCTCGACTTATAAAAATATTTTTTATTTTGCTAGAATATTACAAACTTCTGAGATAAAACAAATTCTTCGATTGTATCATGGTTTTTTGTCAATATCTTTTATGAGCCTACAAATATTTGGAATATATGACTGAACAAGAAGTCTATTTAGAAATTAGTTTAATAACTCAAAATATGTCTTTCAGTGTTCAAGTTACATACTTACAAGGAACCACAACTTATGAAAAAAATCCACATTTTGAGTTATTTTTTCATTTTTCACACCTCAATATAGATGAAGAAGAAAATGGAAATGTAAGTATTTACAGAGCTTATTAAAAGCTATATAAAAATGAGAACCACGTTTTCAGGAGTTTTCCAGTATGTACAATAATTCGGTTAGGATCTTGTTAAAGTAATCACAACTATGAATATCTCAACATAGGTATAGACGACTATGGAAGTTCAAGTGTATTCATTTAACCTTTTTAATCACAAAAACGAAAGTTGAATATGTATTTTCTGACAGATAATGGCTTTGAAGTATCCATTATAACGTTATTAAACTTATAAATAAAAAAGTTATTTAATTAACCGGAAATAGTTGGTATTCAGGGTGTTAAAACAGATGGGGAGGTTTTGAGAGAGACAGATAATGCATAAGGGGGGAATCATCCCTATTCAGGCAGTCTAGAATCTAAGTCTTCAGTAGGCTTCTAGCCTTCGTGGGGGAAGGTTGCGTTGAAGCTCTCCGGTAGAATTTTTACGGGTCGAATTTTTTGTCGTCAGTTGTAAAAGTTTGGCGTGAAAGTTTTCCGTGTTTTTTCAGTCCTGGAAATGTCGCGTTAGAGCTTTCGATCGTAGTTTTGTGGTTAGATAACTAGCAAATCACTACAAAATGGTAAGAATTTAATATTAAATAGAATATTAATATTTTTTTTGAATAAACAAAGCAGGAAAAATGGAAAAACAATGTCGTATTTTTGCAACGAAAAAAGGTTTAATTTTTGTTAAATTATAATTTTTATCATATGAATATTTGGTCATTTTACCATCTTATAAATTTTAATAACTCATAGGTTATTCATTGCTTACAAAATAATTGCATTGCATGATTGATATAAAGATTGATGAAGACGTTTTAGATAGTGTAAAGTCTTATTTTAATTTAAAAACAAAGAAATAATAAAATATTAGATAATTAAAAAAGAATAAAAATTTCTTCGTTAAAATGCGTTAAGATTTATTATTTTACTAAAGAAATATGAACTTGGAATCTGTAACGATTATATGTAAATAAATAAAAATAAAAAATATATAAATTTGATTTTTCTATTTTAAATGGTGAATTGATCGAAAAGAACCGATTTTTCATTATGCTTATACTAAAAAAAATATTATTATTTTAGATAATTTTATTGAAAACTTTTTCATTATGTTAAACAAAAGTTTTAATCTGCCCTGACTTATGTGTCAGGTTTTAGTAAGACATTATTATAATAAAAGAGATAAAATAAATTAGAAAAGAGTGTAAACAATGATGGGGTAGTAACATTTAAAGAAGGAACTTTAAGGAGGGATGTTTCAGTAAAGGAGGTTTTTCTTACTCACTATTCGAGTTACAATAAAAATGTTCTTTATTTATTTTTATTCCAAACCTTGAGATAAAGTGTGTAAACCTTTAAAGAATATATCGCTCACTCCTTTCAAGAACCTCATAAATCAAAAATCGACAATTTTCAGTTGTATTTGTTTTCGGAATGCCCCGAAAATGTTTTATATCCCAGCAAAAGAGGCATATTTTTAACATAATATGTACCCAATATAGGGCAGAAAATTTTGTTTTTGCATTTTGAAGAAAAGGCGTTGTTTAATTATTTTTTTAAATGAACTAATAATTTTTCACATGGAGAAAAAACCTTCAGGTCTTCGTTAAAAGATCTGTTACACGGTAAAAAGTTCAATAAGTGGCTGGATAATTATTTTTAATACATTGTGTTATATTTTTAAACTTTAAAAACGTTCTCTTGAAAAATCAAGTTTTTTTATTTATGACGTTCTTGAAAGAAGTGAGCGATATGGTTTATACCTTATTTAAAATACAATGAAAAAAACGATACTCTAAAATATAAAACAAATAAATTGAAGTGATATTAAGGATATCAACAAATGCATACAAACATAAATTATTAATATTATTTTTTGACATCTCATCAAAGATGAAGAAGAATATGGAAGTCTGGGCATTTACGGGGCTTACGACCGTCATAGGCTGGTTTAAGTGATCACTTTACACACGTGTAACATTCACCAATTCTACCCATTATTGACAACCACACTACTCAAATTCTTGGAAGTTCTATATATATGAACCAATTTAGAAACCTTGTTCATGAATCACTAGAACTTCACTAGAGACATCTATTGGTGAGATGTAAAGTGAAGTTCTAGTGATTCATGAACAAGGTTTCTAAATTGGTTCATATATATAGAACTTCCAAGAATTTGAGTAGTGTGGTTGTCAATAATGGGTAGAATTGGTGAATGTTACACGTGTGTAAAGTGATCACTTAAACCAGCCTATGACGGTCGTAAGCCCCGTAAATGCCCAGACTTCCATATTCTTCTTCATCTTTGATGAGATGTCAAAAAATAATATGAAAATAACTCCTGTAATTGGAGATAATCCAGATTTTGTGAACAAGTATTTGGACACACTCAAAATGTTGTAAATAAATTATTAAAATATACGTTTATACGCATACAAACATACATAATACAAAAATAAACACACATTCAGCCACACATACATACATGCATATATATACTTACACTTAAATACATACAAACAAATTCATGCACATAATTAAATACACATAGAAATATTTTTTATAATTAAAAGACAATGACAAAATAATGAATAAAAAAGAGAGTGGAAGACAAAGTAGTCGTTTTATTTTGCTAAGAATTTTATTAAATTATTTTAATACTGTTTAATTAAGAGTCTCATCATAGCTGAAATGGTTTGAAGATGGTTGTAAAAATTCTAGAACACTCTCAACGAATGGAACATTTAACTTTTTTTTTAAATAATGAAAGTTACACAATTTAACAAAAATAAAACTCTCTGATGTTCGTCGTTTCATAAGTTTATGTATTTTCATTAATTCATTCAGCAGTCACTTTTTGGTAATATCTCTTTATTTATAATTTAATTGGTAAATACCACAATACAAAGGTGGTTTTTAACACTCCTCAAACCATTAATACCCATTGCACTATTCTGTATCTTCCAAAATGAAATAATTTGATTAAAACACATTTCAAGGCAAAATCACAGATAACTCTATCTTTACTAGGTTAAAACGAAGGGATCATTGATTTATTTGTTATATTATGTATACTTACTCAATTGTTTAGCAGAACTAGGAAAATTACTAGAACTTTCAAAACTTTCACAACCATTGATCTATCTGAAGCTCCTTACTGAAACAAAAGCTAAACCACATTGAACCATCGACAGGAAAACACTTTCACACAGATATATACTAGTCACTTTCAAAGCTTCTTGCTGGAGAAGCTTTCTTTTTCCTGGAAATATACGATCATTTGATTGAATACACTTTTATACATTTTTCATCAAATTACTTAAGGGCTCAGATTCAGGTTAAGTGTTCAGGATATTAAGTTTTTCTTGTTCAGACTTCTTGGTATTATTTTGTTTGAAAAATATTGGAGCACCATTAATTTTTTTAATTTTACAAAACTCATTTTGTATCAGATACATTGTCTCACATTTATATAAATAAATAAAATAAATCAACAAAAGATACTGCCAAAAAGTCACATGTGAATTTTATGATTATATTTATATACACTCAAGATTTATGACGACACCACTCAAAATTTTAAAACGTTTTTTAAAAATTTATTTAAGTTGTTTTGATGACACTTGGAGTCAAACTCACTATGTCAAAATTGTAATCGAATACACCTACCACTACCTTTGAAACTTCATTAGAGTGTTTTAAAGCAAAGTGTTTTGATGTGTATTTCTGATACTTGTAAAATCGTAAAAGTTTTCTAAATTCACATTTTAGTCTTCTTTAAACGCTTTCGATACGATTTATTTTTATTTTTATAATTAATGGAATATTTATTGCACAAAATATTTATTGCTAATTAAGTTTGACGGGAAAAACAAGTATTTATATAAATGATCATATTAGTTATTGATTATTGCAAAATAATAATTAGGAAATATTGTCCCAATAGTATTGGTGAGTGGGTCGTATGTATCCCAAAAGTATTTTATGATAGTAAAATAGACCACTGCTGACAATTCGTTGGCAGTTCTCGTCAGAATTTCGGGACGCGGATCTGACTTGGGAGGATGCAAGGGAGCTGGCAGCCGACAGAAAAGCCTGGAGACAGTTTGTGGACTCCATATGCTTCACCTAGGGAGCGGATATGGTTAATAATAAAATAGACATATCATAGTCATATAGGAGAAAGAAATGACCAACTAACATTACGTAAAATATTCAGGAGAGCCATTTAAGTCACTTTTGTTTGGCAAGAAAATAAACATCAATGCAGTTAATCATTTTTAACAAGTCAAAATATTATACGTCCAAGTTTAAAATCCTTTGTGATTTTCTTCAGGGCAATATTAAGCTAGTAAGATATCAAATAGTCAATGACCACATTTTTGTAAAAAATGTACTTGGTCACTTTCTTCTGTATGACTACGATAAAAGTCCCATTTTTATTTTTCGAAATAAATAAAACTCATGTAAGCCATTGCTGCATACTTAATAAGTAAAATAAAATTATAAACAGCTAATTTGGCAATTCCGAGCACAGCACATATAAAAACACAGTTAGTAATAAGCGTGAAACGTGTCTACTGTTTGCTAGCAACATCTAGACTGACAAAATTTTGTAGGATAGAAAAAAGCAGACAGCAACAAAGCAGATAGGTTTGGACATGTTTACAAGCCTATGACCGTACAGTACTGAAATGCCAGATACCAATGCATATCTTTATTTACCCGCTTGACATACAAAAACGCAACCAGTATCTACCCTACCTCACTAATTAGTACCTAATTTACCTTACTACCTACCTCTACTGCCAACCCTAATAAATTATCTGTGCACTGCTTATAAGTATAAATTTTTACCTAAATTACTTGCCGAACAGTTTTCTTCAATTCATTATGACTCAAATTGTGACACTTTACGTCTAATTTCACAACCCCTGTTATTCCCGTATTTTTACGTCGTACGATATTATTATCCACGGTACCACAAAGAGGACAAAACGTAAAATAAAAAACACAGCAAAAAATGGAGTCACTTAAAACCACAAATTTTATAGCCGGATCATTCCACCGCCCTAATATTACCCCCTAACAAAGCCTCTCGCAGCGAGCTTTTCCCGAAGCATTATATTTTTCAGGAATATCAGGCCTCCTGAAACGCCTGCCTGAAAATATATTTTTTTAAATATGCCCTCTTCTCGAAGGGTAAATTATGCGACTGACGGAAGAAGGCTCCGAGACAGTTTTTTTGTTTTATCATATTATTTTATTCGTTAAATAAACCAAAGATCTTATCCTGCCATTTCTCTAGTATTTTTCCCGTCATATTTCTTAAATTATTGTACATTTGACTTTTGTTCTGGGCTTTTTCTTAGAAATAAATTATATTCTAACATAAATTTCTCAAATTCTGATAAATTAAACACTGTTTATGATACAAAACATGTTTTTATCATAAATTCATATTAATATGTAATTTAATATTTAAAGTAAATATTAATATTTTTACTTTTGGGTTTTCGGTTACCCAATGAGAAATTTTATATTCTAGGCTTTATTTATTCGAGATAAAGTTTTTTGTGTCAATTTCTAAAATATACATAGATTAGGTATAATAAAATAACAACTATATAGTTTTTCCCCATAATTTTTTTTGTTTTACCAGCGACCAGGATTCGTCGTGACCGACATCATTAGACTGGTAGTGTCGGTAACAATGAAACCCAGTTGCTGAGCAAATCGAAATATTTTTTTACAATTTTACTATGCAAAATAAAATTAAAATAAAAAAAATAAAATTAGGAGCTAAAAATATGTATTACAGAAACAAATATGTTCGCAGATTTACATAATTCACTTAAAGTAATCAAATCTAAAAACTGAACCATGTAACGACTTAAATACTATATCAAGTATGTATGACCTTTCGTAAGCCTCGTAAATGAACAGACTTCCATATTCTTCTTCATCTTTGTTGAGATGTCAAAAAATAATACTTTAAATTTGATTCAACATTTTTTAAGTTAAGAATGAAGAAGTATATGGAAGTCTGAGTATACACAGGGTTTATGGCCTTTCGTAGGCTGGTTAGTGAGCTGAGCACTTAAGAATAAAATATTTATAAAAAATGTATCCAAGTATGTACCTAAATTAAAATGATAAAAATTAATGAAAATGAATGGTCACAAACCCTGATAAAGCCCAGACTTTCATATTTCAAACTGCATCCTGACAGAATTCATACTAAAAGTAATTTATTCCCTTCACCCCATACAAGTTAAAATGCAAACCGGTTATGACATTTTAGGATATTCTAATTAAGAAAAAATCCTACCGCCATGAGATACTCATGTTAAAAGAACTTCATTTAATGAATTGCACTATGAGATATGCTGAAAAGTTACTAAATGCAATTAAATTATGCTAATCGGGTACTCATTGCGATGAAAATTCAGATCATTATTTTAAGTAATTGAGAATTTCTGAAATTTACCATGAATACATGATTACAAAAAATGTAAGGTCTATTGATCTTTGGATATTCAACACTCGTTTGAAATGGGTTTTACTGAGTTTTTTGAGAAAAAGGAGTGAAAAATAGGGAACCTCGACTTATAAAAATATTTTTTATTTTGCTAGAATATTACAAACTTCTGAGATAAAACAAATTCTTCGATTGTATCATGGTTTTTTGTCAATATCTTTTATGAGCCTACAAATATTTGGAATATATGACTGAACAAGAAGTCTATTTAGAAATTAGTTTAATAACTCAAAATATGTCTTTCAGTGTTCAAGTTACATACTTACAAGGAACCACAACTTATGAAAAAAATCCACATTTTGAGTTATTTTTTCATTTTTCACACCTCAATATAGATGAAGAAGAAAATGGAAATGTAAGTATTTACAGAGCTTATTAAAAGCTATATAAAAATGAGAACCACGTTTTCAGGAGTTTTCCAGTATGTACAATAATTCGGTTAGGATCTTGCATATATTCTTATAAAAAGGTCTTTGTTTCAAAGCTTTATAAAAGCATTTTAAATCGAATCAAAGAGGGTTCTAGGGAACTCACACGTACAGTGTCATGAGATTTATGATATATATATATATAGAAGTTCCTGAAATTCGAGTAGTGTGGTTGTCAACCATATTGCACTTGTGTAAAGCGATCACTAAACCACCCTATGACAAGTCATAAACCCTGTAAATACCCAGACTTCCATATTTTTATTCATCTATGTTGAGATTAAAAATTGTAATCAGTAATTCGTTTACTTACTGCTTTGGGCTTGGCAAACAAATGACTGGTGATAAAATGGTGAATGTTACATGTGATCATATAAACCCGCCCATTATAGATAGTAATACAGAAATCTTTTATTGAAGTATCTCCTCCCGTCTTGACGACGTTTCCTATTAAATGTGTAAATCTAATTTTTGCCATTATATTAATATATTTTACGCGTAAATCCTTCGTTTCGTGACTTCTCATTCATTTTCTAGATTAGTATAACAAATTGATAACATGTGATTAAAAGCTTTTTTCCAAGTTTTATGTTTATCCGAAGTTACACGCTGTATATTTTATTACCGAGGAAAAGTTTCATTTTTGTAAAAGTTAAAATAAATGAATGCAAAAGCAACTGAGTTTGCTAAAAAGTAAAACATGTTTAATTAAATGTTACGGAAATATATTATTTGCATTTTAAATAACAAAATAATTTTTCTTCGATTCATAACAATAGCGATCGCTACCATATTTAACTGGTTACCAAGTTTGGATGTCCAGGGTTTGTTTCCTAGAAATATATAAAATATTAACGCTTTTGAATTCAATAAAATTATTTTAGACCGCTCAGTTTCGCTCAAATCATGTTTTCTTTCTTATTTGGATTAACATCATTTTTAATATTTTTAAAAAAAAAATGTTGATGGTTTGGGTATGTGAAGAAGAAAGAACGGTAAAACAAATTTATGAGGAGAATATGGTTGGTAATACAAGCAGAGAAAGACCGAGGAAAACGTGGAACAATTAAGTGTTTTAAATATTTTAAAGTAATCTGGTCAGGACTCTGAATAATCGGCGGGAATGTATTGAGAGATGTATGAATGTAGAAGAGGTGAGGGTTGTTTGTAAAGACAGATGGATCTTCTATTCTATCTGACTACCCCTAAAATAAGCGGCGTTATTGTTAGTCAGTTAGTGTTTTGAAAAAAATAGTTAAGAAATATTTAATTTTTTTTATTTATTGAATAAAGTTACATTTGTAAGTACAGCATAATACATTTTCTAAACATTTATACGTATGGCAAACTCTTAGTTTTAGATTAGCTGTGTCTCTCCAAAAAAGAGACTGAGCCCTTGTGCTTGGAGAGGGACTTACACTCATGGTTTAATGTTTTATATATGTAATTAATGGTATAATAGTCTTTTTATATATTTTTTCAAGATATGTAATGTGCATTAATTTTTTTCATAAGAATTTTTTTACCTTCTATTTTTTTTAATTTCCTTAGGGAGTTTATCGTAATATTTAATTCCAAAATATTTGAAGTTTTGTTAAAGTTGCTTAGTATTGCATTTTGGAGTTGAAAAATCATTTAAAAATCTCGAAGATAAACTTTTTTTTTAATTCAAATATTTGTCACCCTTTAGCATTTAAAAAATTGAGGTTCTTTTATAAATGGTTTCTATGTTTGGGACTTGAAATTTTGTAAATAATTTTTTTGTTAGATATATTTTTTTGTTCAAAATACCTTTAATTTTTGTTTTCTCTGCCTTAAACTGGTTTTCTTCTAAGCCGCATATTCATTCTCTCCAAACTGTTATTTAATTTTAGGAATTATTTCAAACTAAAGAAGTTATATACTAAGTTCACTCTTTTAAATTCGCCCTTAAAAGTTTGCGGTGACCAAACTTTCCACTCGAATCGGGAAAAAATCCCACATTTTATCTCATTATCATTTATGCAGAAACTTTTATCCTTTCTAGTGCTGTTTGTAGGTCTGTTTTGAATTTTAACCAGATAGTTTTAATGAACCGCCTGAAGTTTACTCCGATATTAACTTTTTCGAAACACTTGAGTCTATCTGAACTGCCCCAGAGTTAGGTATATACGTCTGAAGCAAAAACATTAATTCATAAAACTTAACCCTTAATAACTGAACATTCGTCGGCGGATTACGCAATTAAAAACGTAAAACTTATCAAAAGTATTTATTAAAAATAGGAACCGGTTACATGGCACTTAAGTTTGGTTTATTAGGAATAAATGTAACAGACATTTAATTATAAATCACTATTCCGCACAGCTACTAAATATCAGTGGCGGTACTTCCCTAGAAGCCCAAAAGCCCGGCTTGCCTAACAACTCCAAATAAAAATGACTAAATCTAGACCAAATGATTAAAAATACATAGTTGATGATGACTAATTTTAAATTATCGCGCGCTTGCATGATTATTTAACACTATGCATGCCATTATATGGTGATGGTACTTATTGGTTATGGTTAATATCTGAGGAAGATATTTTATTGAAGTGAACATTTTCTTTATTTCAAGGTGATGGCTATACCTTACAAAAGTTACATGTTAGCATATTTTTACAATGATTACAATACATTGTTTATATTTATAATACTTTCTGGGTGCTTACTATACTGGGAATGATATGAAAAAAAAAATTATAGGTACATCATGTATTCACGAATGTGAAAAACAATGGGCTTGCCTTACTGCTAAACTCTAGGCACGCCACTGCTACATATGTATGTCAATATTGTGCGATCCACAAATGGCATTGATCTTCAAATAAAGTTTTGCTAGGGTTAAAACTGAAAATAGTGATGACGAAAAAATTTTGGTAAAAATATTTAATACGAATACTTTTCAATATATTTCTTTCCATAAAATAAAAATAGAAAAAAAAACACAGAAAACTCCTAATAAACTTCTAATGAAGCGGTTAGTCCTCGGGCTTTTAAATTAATGTTTCGATGTATATAAAAAAAAAATATTAAAAAAAAACATCATATAGTTTAAAACGAATACCTATAAGCAAAAATAATTATAAAGAATACATTATTAGATTAAAACCAATATTTTTAGCTTTTCCAATTTATTTTAATTTTACCAGCGACCGGGTTTCGTCGTTACCGACATCATCAGACTGGTCGGTAACGACGAAACCCGGTCGCTGGTCAAATTAAAATAAAGTGGAAAAGCTAAAAATATTGGTTTTAATCTAATAATATATTAAAAATGCAATTCCATCACGAAGTGTCAGTGGATAATATAAATCTATTATAAAGAATACGTTTATGTTAGTCAAAAACATTTTTTTAAATATTTATAAGCAAAATTATTTGTTACTAATACTTATGGTATATGTTAAACAAAAATATTAATTATTAATATTTACATATAAAAAATAAAAATGAAAAATACCTAACTAACTAACTAACTAACCATAACGCCGCTTCCCCGCAGGGGTAGGCAGAGAGAATCGAACGCCACACCACTCTGTCTTTGCAAACATTCTTTGCCTCTTCTACATTCATGCATCTCCTCATACATACCCGACGATTATTACGACTCCTGACCCGGCCGCTTTCAAGTATTTGACATACCTGATTGTGCCAAGTTTTCCTCGGTCGTCCTCTGCTTCTTTTTCCAACTACATTCGCTCCATAAATTTGTTTAACCGTTCTTTCTTCACTCATACGTTCCACATGTCCAAACCATCTCATCACACCTTTCTTAATTTTATCGATAATGCTTATCTCAGCCTTACATTCTTTCCTTATTTCATCATTCGAACATCTAAACATGAAAAATACCAGTATATAAAAATATGAATTTCGAAAACACGTAGTTAAAAATATTAATTCCGATTACTTTTAGCAATAACACATAATAAATCACGAATATGTATTATTCCGTAAGCTGCGGATCGCATCTATTGTCGTTTTTTATAGAAGTACCATTGACTGCGGATCGCATGCATAGTCGTTTTTCAACTTTACGTACTTATATCAACACCTATGGATAATTTTTTGCACTTAAATTTGGTTCGAGGCATGGATGAATTAGTTCTCTTTGATTTATTGTCATAAAATATAAAAATTATTTTAATTTAGTGTCAACTATATCGTGAATACTTCCGGTCGGCTCGTGCTCCGCAGATACGACAGCCGCGTCTTCTATACAGCCGCCATACTTTAGGCCGCGAGTCCGTAAATGTTAATATTTTTGTGTAAATACACCATAAAAACATAATAAGTAAAGTGCATTGTGTACTGTAAACATCTATGATGGATATCCGAAAGTTTCACTACAAAAAATAGACAAAAATATGCTTTTTTTGACAAAAATATTGTAATGTAAAATAATCCAGCACGGGACGGAAAGTTTGACACTCAAAATCGAGCAGCTTAGAGGTTAAATAAGTAAAAATAATAATTAAGAATTCTTATATGTAAGAACGAAACCCAAAAGAAAGAAATGTATGTGTTTCTTGGTTTTTTTTTTAATTAGAAACGTGTTTAAAGAAAAAACAGTCGTTTTTCAACAATTCATTTTTAGATAATTGTTTTTATAGTTTAAAAACGTTATGTATATGCTGTTTATTTAAATCATAATTTGCAAAACTAACACCTAAATACATATGTGATTTTAGAATATTTATTCAATACTACCCTGAACTAGGATCAACCATTGAAAAGGACGAACGTTTAATTTTACTGAAGACAATTTCAGGAGTTGTATCTTCCTTTATTTAGCAATTTTGTCCGCCTCCATAGTGTAATGGTCAGCACGCTCGACTATCATTCTGGAGGTCCCGGGTTCGATTCCCAGGGGGGGGGGGGTTAAATAAATTAAAGTGATTTTCTCGCTCTAATATTTATTCAATATCACCCTGGACTGGTACCTGAAGCGGATGGTTGATCACCTTTCCTTCATGTGTTAACGATCAAGATAACACTGCGTTTATATGCAGTGCCCAATGCACCATTGGGGTGCGGATAAGGGTTTGATGACGATGACCCTGAATTAGTACCTAGGTTGATCACCTTGTATTTAAAGAATAAAATAACACTGCTTATAAACGATACAGTAACCTGTTCACCATAAGGTCGGCTGTCCAAACTCAAAACACAGTAAGGGACAATTTTTTTGTAGTACGTTTTTTTTGTCCAAAAAAGTACTACAAAATAAATGTCCCTTACTGTGTTTTGAGTTTGGACAGCCGAGGTGTAGATAAGAGTTTTTATTGAATAAAAGTCTGAGAGAAGACAATTGTTGTTATCTTAAAATGGATGCAATCTGTACAATAAGTATAAAAAAATAAATAAAATAAGAATATCAAAATAAATAAACATACCTCGAATATAGCAAACATCATGTCATGAAATTTAACATACATACTGGATACATTATGACATCCACATTTGGCGTATTCAATATTTAATATGAAAATGGAAAATTTTCTTATGTTTTCTCCAAAAATATTCCCAGCCCGAGGCATAAGAACACTCTTATCTTATGCTTTTAGGGAAATCTCAAGGAAAATACTTTTACCACC